>NW_018021047.1:61745-65316 GCF_002006095.1 Pseudomyrmex gracilis
GTCACATCAAAATCAGAAACTTTGAGTTTCTCTGATACTGCGAGTTCAATCGCATTATCGTGTTCAACAAATCCGTCAAGCGGATTTGAGATATTATCTTTTTCAAGTGGAAATGTCATTTCCTCAAGCTGCAGCAATGTTGTGGAAGAAAAAAATGAAAGAAACAGCTGCAAAATTGATCCGATATTTTATTAGTGTTAGTGTTGATTTAAAGCAGTATATTGGTATAAGCAAGGAATAAATTTGGATTGTTGACTTGTTACAATCTTCGATTGGATGTTTTACTGACGACATTTTTTTGACATTGATGAAAATACGAACGCCCGACACATTCAATAGATTAGGCGATTATTTTGGATTGTTAACATCACAGGCTAGCAGAATATTTCAGAAAACAGTAAAACATTTAGCTCATTACTTGAAAACTCTCGTTTTTTGTCCAGAATCGGAAGTGATTATAAAGAATTTGCCTATTGCATTTCGTGCATACTATAGTCATGTTCGTATTATAGTTGATGCTTTTGAGGTCTATATCGAAACACCAACCAATCCAATACATCAAGTATTAACATGGTCGCAGTACAAACATAATAATACTGCAAAAGTTTTGATAAGTTGCACTCCTGACAGATTTGTCTCTTTCATGTCTCGTGGCTACGGAGGCCGAACGAGCGATATTGTACTTTTCAAGGAGAGTAAAATAATGGATATTATTCCCGAAAAAAGTGGTGTAATGGCAGACAGAGGATTCAAAGAGATTCAAACTATTTTAAAGAAAAAAAAAAGTGAGTTGATTCGTCCTCCTTCAGTTTCTAGTGCCACTAAATCTTCTAAGACGGATGTATTGAAAACAAAAAGCGTGGCAAGTTTAAGGATTCACATTGAAAGAGTCATACAAAGGGTTCAAGAGTACAAAATGTTGTCGCCGTATGCTTGTGTGGATTGGAACTTGTTGCCATATATCGATGATATAGCAATAATTGTAGCAGGGCTGGTGAATTTGCAGAAACCAATCATAAAAAAATAATGTGTATTTTGCGTGATATTTGTGTTGTCATCTAAAAAAGGCGAAGCTTACGTACATGTATTTAAACATTGAAGGAGCGTAATAAAATTTGAGACTAAAAGTTGTCATTTTTTTAAATATGTATTCTTTCTTGAAACATTTTAACCCTTTCGGTACGAGCGCTCTTTCCGCCGCGACACTCCCGCTGTATGAGATGCCTCGCCAAAAACGCGCACATAGCACATGGTCAGTCCTCCTTTGTGTGAAGACTTTCCTAACCTTATATATGATCTATGCTTAATAAAACAATGCTTTTTTCCAAGTGTTTGTAACTTTAATATTAAGAGATAGTTATATAAGATTCTATCAATTATATAAGTAAAATTTATAAAAATTATATACAGATTATATGATTATATACAAGATTATAAACAAAATTATATACACAACAAAAATGACTGTTTCCATATTATTAGTTGATGTATGATTAGACACAAGACGGCTAATAATTTAATTGGGTGTGATATATTTTAAAACATGGATCCACACATAATCAACATTGCAGTCTTTGCATTCATATCGTGAATCAGATCGTTTGTTGTTTTTACTGCAAACTACGCACCGACGACTCCGGTTCTTTCCTTTTAAGGTATATAATGATGGGAAATGTCTCTCTGTTAGTCGCATTGGTTGATCAGTTTTCCTTCTTTGATTATTTATATAATCATTATGATATTTATCGATTATTTGTTTTATTAAGTGCAATTGAAACTGCGCCATGGATATGTTTTCGTTTCTTTTATGCTCATAAAGACAGTACGCGTTCCATACACAAATATCAATTAAATGAAAAAAAAATTTCCGGTACCATTTTAACGTTTTTCGAGTTGAGTTTATAGTACTAATTACCATGTCTACTTTATCAACTATACCCATTGAATTATTATAGTCTACAACACACACAGGCTTTAAGTACATTCTGTGTTCCTCCATATTTGAATACTGTCACGAAATCTGCAGTATGCATGGGGTTGAGATCATGTGTACTTCTTTCTTATCAACCCATTTTATTACTAGTAAATTTTTCGAGGTACAAAATGACGCTTTTCCTTTCTTCAATTTATCATCGATCTTGGGCATTCCTTGCCGTCTTCTTCTTGCTGTCCCACATGCATTTGTGCGATTGTCGTGTAATAGGTTGAATAATGCGGGACTTGAGTAAAAGTTGTCTACATAAAGCGTATGGCCCTTTCCTAAATATGACTTTAAGAGTTCCAAGACTATTGCTCCAGATTTCCCAATGCCCTTGATAGGACTAGTCGGAACTGTAAGTGCTCCGGAATAAACTATCATATTTTGTACGAATCCGGTTTTGCAATCACACAGAATNAATGATTTTATCTCNAACCTATTCNTNTTGGTCGGAATATATTGTTTGAAACATAAGCGGCCTTTGTATAACAGCAAGCTTTCATCTATACATAGTTCTTGGTATCGCTGAAACGCCGCAGTGAATGATTTTCGCAGCATATCGACTATTTTTCTTATTTTTATCAGGCGGTCGCCAATGCATCTAGGTTCATAGAAGAAATGCATTCGGAGAAGCAGGAAGTACCTGTCTCTAGTCATTATTTTTCCAAAAATGTCGCTGCGTAGATAGTCGTCCGTGCTCCAGTATTCTTTGAGTGATAGTTTTTTATTACGCGTAATCAGTAAGGACATGGCCAAAAAACAATACAATTTGTTTTGCGTCGTTGTTTCCAAATTATTTGCATTGTTATTGTTTTGTTAGGCCCAATAATTGTTGGACTTGTCTACAATTATATCTACAAATTCTTCAAACATAAATAATTGAAAATAATCAATGAATTGTGATGACCTGCGTATTTCTTTGGTGATTCCCGAATGTTTTGAATCAAATCTACAAATTTTTGGTACAAAATGATTTTTTGTCCATGTTATTTCACAATTCGTGCCATTAGATTCTTGGATTAATTCTGTTTCCGACTCAGAACCATTATATATCACATTTATTTTTCGCCTTTTACGCCAGTTAAAATTATTTTCATTTTCACAATTCTCGTCATTTTCCGAATCAGTTAATCCGTTTCTGATACTTTTGTTTGCACTAAACATTCTGTAAAAGGCCAAAAATGATATAAAATCTACGAACAAGTTTCGGATAAAAACATAACCTAAAGTTTTATTAATTAAACAAAATTAGACGACGATTATACCTATAGTTGTTTTCTTTGGAATTCATGTAAAAAAAGACTTTTTATTGGAATAATTTCTATTATCTCAGAAATATCAATTAATCAACGCAGATACAAATGTAGAAAACAATTGTTCAACAATCGAAGAGTCCAAGGTGTTTTATGCATATGTGCAAAATATATTTTTAATATGATCTTCATCTAATACGTCGGTAAAATAGAATATAATTTGACCAACTGCAAATGTCGTTTGCACTCACGGGTTGCTACGTAGATGCCAAATAAATCCGGCACTCGCCCACACAGGTCATCAGATGGATGCCGGATATATCCGGCGCTCGTCCACACA
>NW_018021047.1:69786-75072 GCF_002006095.1 Pseudomyrmex gracilis
TACCATGTCTACTTTATCAACTATACCCATTGAATTATTATAGTCTACAACACACACAGGCTTTAAGTACATTCTGTGTTCCTCCATATTTGGATACTGTCACGAAATCTGCAGTATGCATGGTTGAGATCATGTGTACTTCTTTCTTATCAACCCATTTTATTACTAGTAAATTTTTCGAGGTACGAAATGACGCTTCTCCTTTCTTCAATTTATCATCGATCTAGGGCATTCCTTGCCGTCTTCTTCTTGCTGTCCCGCATGCATTTGTGCGATTGTCGTGTAATAGGTTGAATAATGCGGGACTTGAGTAAAAATTGTCTACATAAAGCGTATGGCCCTTTCCTAAATATGGCTTTAAGAGTTCCAAGACTATTGTTCCAGATTTCCCAATGCCCTTGATAGGACTAGTCGGAACTGTAAGTGCTCCAAAATAAACTATCATATTTTGTACGAATCCGGTTTTGCAATCACACAGAATGAATGATTTTATCTCAAACCTATTCTTTTTGGTCGGAATATATTGTTTGAAACATAAGCGGCCTTTGTATAACAGCAAGCTTTCATCTATACATAGTTCTTGGTATCGCTGAAACGCCGCATTGAATGATTTTCGCAGCATATCGACTATTTTTCTTATTTTTATCAGGCGGTCGCCAATGCATCTAGGTTAATGGGAGAAATGCAGCATTCGGAGAAGCAGGAAGTACCTGTCTTTAGTCATTATTTTTTCAAAAATGTTGCTGCGTAGATAGTTGTCCGTGCTTCAGTATTCTTTGAGTGATAATTTTTTATTGCGCGTCATCAGTAAGGACATGGCCAAAAAATAATACAATTCGTTTTGCGTCGTTGTTTCCAGATTATTTGCATTGTTATTGTTTTGTTGGGCCCAATAATTGTTGGACTTGTCTACAATTATATCTACGAATTCTTCAAACATAAATAATTGAAAATAATCAATGAATTGTGATGACCTGCGTATTTCTTTGGAGATTCCCGAATGTTTTGAATCAAATCTATAAATTTTTGGTACAAAATGATTTTTTGTCCATGTTATTTCACAATTCGTGCCATTAGATTCTTGGATCAATTCTGTTTCCGACTCAGAACCACTATATATCACATTTATTTTTCGCCTTTTACGCCAGTTGAAATTATTTTCATTTTCACAATTCTCGTCATTTTCCGAATCAGTTAATCCGTTTCTGATACTTTTGTTTGCACTAAACATTCTGTAAAGGGCCAAAAATGATTTAAAATCTACGAACAAGTTTCGGATAAAAACATAACCTAAAGTTTTATTAATCAAACGAAATTAGACGACGATTATATCTATAGTTGTTTTCTTTGGAATTCATGTAAACAAATACTTTTTATTGGAATAATTTCTATTATCTCAGAAATATCAATTAATCAACGCAGATACGAATGTAGAAAACGATTGTTCAAAAATCGAAGAGTCCAAGGTGTTTTATGCATATGTGCAAAATATATTTTTAATATGATTTTCATCTAATACGTCAGTAAAATAGAATATAATTTGACCAACTGCAAATGTCGTTTGCACTCACGGGTTGCTACGTAGATGCCGAATAAATCCGGCATTTGTCCATACAGGTCATCAGATGGATGCCGGATATATCTGGCGCTTGTCCACACAGGTCATCAGATAGATGTCGAATAAATCCGGCACTCGCCCACACAGGTCATCAGATGGATGCCGGATATATCCGGCACTCGTACCGAAAGGGTTAAATAACTGCAGACACAATAAAGTACTTTTACACTAAATAAAAACGCGTAACAGATTGTTTTTCAGAACAATATTTTTTAATTATCACACGTACACATTGTCACTTATTGAATATCTGATGTATAACATGCAGGTTGACATACTTTTCATCGCGTGACAGCTTTTACTAAAATAGAAAAAATATTTTGCTCCCAAAAGTTTTCAGCTCTTTTTATCAAGGCATTCGTAAAATTTTTGTTGTACTCAATCCATAAAGATTCATACTGCTTATTTTTCTCAAATTCTGGATCAGCCACACAAAATAATCCCTTCTTTTTCTCGAGGACAACATTTGTAAATTCATTTGCCCCTTGCACTTGTCGCTGATTTTACCATTCAATATGTAATTTTGTATAGTTTTAGACGAGCTAGGGCATTTTACTTCTATGACNAAATCATCATCAATATCATCAGGCGAGCCTCCGAATATAGATTGTGATGGAATAAGAAACAAACCAGCGTCAACAATGTTCACTTCCATTCTTTTCTTGATTTCAGCAATGACTTGTGCTTCTAATTTTCGCCCACGTTCCATGTGCACATTATCAAACACTTTCGCTCCTATGATACGTTTAACTAAAGATCCATCTTGTTTTCCACATCTGCTAGCTTCATAAATGTTTGATGCTGTTATTTTACCAAATCTCAATTCATGCCACAAGAGATCATTTTTTTGTTCTCTTGGTTTACTTTCCGCTTTAGTGCACACATTTTGAGGCATTTTCTCCGCAGCATATTTCAAAAATGCGTCGGAAGACTCAGTGTCGACACAAAAATTACAAATCAATTGATGAATCGATAAAGAATGAACATCTCTTTCTAATAAAGTAACATTGTATCTTAACAACTGACTATCTATTTGTCGTGCTTGAGCTTCTGCAGTGACTAATTGTAAAAATGTTTGTATTATTGTCAGCAAACTTTCCAGGAAATGACGAATACTCCTGTGTCTTTTCTTCTATGGTAATGAATTTTTTCGATGTCCCAACCGTTGACAGCGTTGGTTTCTTCCAGTAGCATTTTGTTTCAGTGGGAGAAGGAGATTCTGATCGCCGATTAGACCACATGAGAAAAGCAATGCAGTGCTTACATCCTCCTGAAATTATGGATGTTATTCATTATATAATGGAAGCTGTGAGTTTTCAATAAAACTATTTGATGATATTCTACACGTATGACCATAATATATATTGTTGGTCTTATGCAGAACAAAATAATTATGAGGAAATGTACTTGAAAGATTGTAGAATATTCCACAGAATGTAAGTTGTGGGAAACAATTATTACCAGCCGATGCTGCACAATCCAAACACTCTAGAGTTTTGATTTTTTCTTCTTCTTCATTCACTGTTAATTTAACCTGGTAAGCTGTCTGGTGAACGCGATGCTCGGGACAAATTCTCCTGAATAAGATGCAAAATTTTCTTTGGCGTTTCACGCAAACATAACCTAGGGCGGAATCGCCGTATTCTTCTCTTGCATTTCTGAAACAAAATGAGGTATTTCGAGTATTTCGAGTTTGAAAAATGATGAAATAGATATTGACGTAAGGTGCAATTACACTTACACAGACGCTTTTACCCCTCGAACTTCGGGAACATTAAATCTGTCATCACTGACGAGAAACTCCCACACCATAAAAACGTCGATTTTTGGCAAGTTCAAAGAATCTGCCTTCACAAAACCTGGCTTCAATTTGTACGGCATTGCATACGATCACAGGAATTGCTTTGTAGCCCAAATTTATTGTGAGAAAATGATCAAAATTGCTGTCAACGAAATGACAATGTACCAATGTGACGTCATGGCCGCTCAGCCAATGAGGACCGTTTTTTCCAGGCACCGTTAATTTGAAATATTACGACATTTTAAGTTAAATTTTCATTACGTAATCTTCGAAAAAAAATCTAATTTCCACGCGAATATTATTTACAATATGCATTCTTGCAATAAAATAGCAAAAAACAATTTAATAAAATTCATGCAAATCCCCTATTATTTAACACCTATTAACTAGTTATCACTCGGCGTTTATACTTTTATTAATTCCAAATAATTATCGCCGCAATTGATTGTTACTGCAATTTTGCGAGTTTCTTCGGACTTAATCGCTCGGCCGTTCGTTTTCTGACGACCCTTTCCGGTCCAACCCGCGCTCTTATATAGCAGCTTTTTGCATTATGTTTGCGCTTGAGTTATCTCTTAATTTTTAAAACTAGATCACCGAGGTTTCCAGAAAATCTTACCTTGCTCTTTCTACACCATTTCAGAAAGTATCGCTTCTCCGTTTTGCGGATCTGTGAATTTACATTCTTCTTTCAAATTCAGCTGCAACGTATAGTTCTTAATTATTATTTTTTTTTCTTCTGGAATCGTGTACTCGCTCTGCTTTCACTTAGTGCGGGTTTTTCTGGAAAAAAGTTTTTGTACAGGGGTTTTTTTTCTTGGATGCATTTGCCTTTATAGTAACATAATATCATAAAGAAATACAAACCAAAACAAACAATAAACTTATATTAATATCCTTATTATATTAGTAAATTATACCAATCCGGATTCGATCCTATTAATAATTATTATAAAAAAAGAGGAAAAACTAAAACAAATCACAATAAGTATTTTGTTTCTAATACATAATATTTTTATTACAAAACTTATTCTATTTATATCGTATTAATCCTAAATAATAGTTCTAACTAATTTAAGTAATATAGTTCTATATGAATAATAATGTTTTTTTTTTAGTTATATCTATAAGCCTTTTATACCTTTCTGGTATAAATCATTAGAGTTTGATAAGATCTGGATTGAGTTTTCTTGCAAATCTATAGTTTGAGATATTTCAGAGAGATTTAAGATTATTGAGATTAAATTAATTAATAGGCCAATACGAGCAATAAAATACAGGATGACAGCGTATAAACAAAAGTCTTTATTCAAAAAGACAAAAAAAACAGACGTTTCAGTCCACAATTTTGGATCTTCCTCAGTGTAATAATTGTTACATTTAATGGAAATAATATAGAATTAGCGCAAAAAAAAAACTTCAATAAAATTTAAAAAAAAAATAACAAAGTAATGAAACTCACTCAAATAATTTAACAAATCGCTTCAATATAACAAAATAATGTCAATCGAACATGACGATGTAATACAAATACTGTGTACTGACAAGAAAACTAACAACAAGCATATATATAAAGATATCCCCACTATATGATCCGGAGATCACAAGTTCACAAAAGGTCAAAAAACAAGTTTATAAAAGTAACAGTCTAAACATTTGATTTATATAATTCTAGAAAAGAAAAATAAGGTTTCAAACTGTATCCGACATTACATTTAACGGATTGTCCTGCAACTTAATGTGGAGCATTTCAGAAACTAATCTCTTATAAAAAAACTTCTCAGTGTCCAAAATTTTAACGTCATTCCAATTAAAGTCATGACCAGTCTCTAAACGATGCTCCGTAACCACAGAAACAACAGCTGAA
>NW_018021047.1:75760-77370 GCF_002006095.1 Pseudomyrmex gracilis
GTGTCGAATCGTACGGTGTCGAATAATCTGGTGTCGAATCGTACGGTGTCGAATAATTTGGTGTCGAATAAATCTGTGTCGAATTGAGCGGTGTCGAATCGTACTGTGGTCAATAGAGTATCACCCCAATTATTGCAATTAATTTGATACACAACATCTTTGTTTTGATCATGGGTTAACTTGTCTTTTCCGACTTTAATAAATTTACTCAATTTATTCAAACTACGAAAAGCCAAAGATATCTCCTTCGTGTTTTTAAAAATTCTTGAAATAGAACAGGATAGTTCAGGAAGATAAGGAACAACAAAATATTTTTTAATAGATTCAAGATCACATGTAGAAAATTTATTGTCATTGTTTAAATTTAATCTGTTATTGATTAAAAACTTAATTCTATACTTGATTGTCTTAAAAATAAATTGTAGAGGATAGTTATTCGTAAGGAGCACCTCAATCATAAATATAAAATTTTTTTGTTGAATTTTTTCAAAAATTTTATCATTGACATTATTTTGTTATATTGAAGCGATTTGTTAAATTATTTGAGTGAGTTTTATTACTTTGTTATTTTTTTTTTAAATTTTATTGAAGTTTTTTTTTGCGCTAATTCTATATTATTTCCATTAAATGTAACAATTATTACACTGAGGAAGGTCCAAAATTGTAGACTGAAACGTTTGTTTTTTGTCTTTTTTGAATAAAGACTTTTGTTTATACGCTGTCATCCTGTATTTTATTGCTCGTATCGGCCTATTAATTAATTTGAACTTTTCACGAGCGATTGATTGATTATTGAGATTAAGTTATTAAGTTTATTTATATTTAGGTATGTTAGTGTTATCTATTTAATTGCTGTTATTAATATTTAATATATACCTACTTATGTATTATAATTTAAATAGCTTATATAATAAAGTTTAGTACTGAAGATACTAGGAAAATATTTAGATATTTTTAAATGAGTTGGTTTATTACTTATAATTAAAATTTAATATATTAATAATTTTATATTTAAAATATAAGGTTTGATTTAAACTATATAAGTAAATTTTTTAAGAGATAAATAGACTAACTCTATAATTATCACGTTAGAAGCTTGATTTTAATTATCTCGATTTGGTTTTTATAATAAAATGGTTTGTATTAACAGGAATAAATAATTCAATTAATTTATTAACAATAAATTACCTCTAATTTGGTTTCAGTTAAATTTCTCATAGATTATTTATTAATCTTTTCTTAGGTCGAAATTAAGTGTATAGAAATACTTTATGAGAAGGTATAAAAAACTATTTTTTAATTTTTAATTGCAATTTAAAGGTTATAATTTAACTAATACCTAAGTTTCAAATTTTTCATTCGATACTTTGTTCTAAATATTCACAAAAAGTCTTATAATTAAGATTAAAATAAAAAAACGTTATAATTGTAATAGTATTAATAGTTTTATAAAAGTTTAATAAAAGAATAAGGGGTAGAAGTATTGTAATTTCTACGTCAAATACTAGAAAGACTAAACCGGGCGGGTTCCGTTTGACCACAGTACGATTCGACACCGCTCGATTCGACACAGATTTATTCGACACCAAATTATTCGACACCGTACGATT
>NW_018021047.1:78095-84150 GCF_002006095.1 Pseudomyrmex gracilis
TGTCGAATCGTACGGTGTCGAATAATTTGGTGTCGAATAAATCTGTGTCGAATCGAGCGGTGTCGAATCGTACTGTGGTCAATAGAGTGTCACCCGACTAAACCAATGAGAAAAAATTGTCTCCTAAAAGGGATTCGTCTAATAGATAAGGGGTCAAATCCACATTCAAAAGGTGATTTTTTTTCTCGTGATTGTGATTTTTTAGTTAATATTAGATTTATTGTTATTAGGGCTATGGGAATCATTAATAAGATTATTATTATAATAATAATTGAGATCATTATATACTTATATTAGTTTATTACCTAAATTGTTTAATTGGAAGTTAAATGTAATTTTATTTATACTATATAAGTTTGTTAATATCTTCATCAGTAGATTGAGATAAATAAGAATAATCACACTACATCAACAAAATGTCAGTATCATGCTCTTGCTTCAAACCCAAAGTGATGGTAAGAAGAAAAGTGGTTTATAATAAGTCGATTGAGACATACTATAAGGAATAAGGTTCCAATAATGACATGTAGTCCATGGAATCCTGTAGCTACAAAAAATGTGGATCCGTAAACTGAGTCAGAAATAGTAAAAGGGGATTCTAAGTATTCAATAACTTGGAGGCACGTGAAGTATATTCCAAGCAAGATTGTGATAAATAATCTCTTGTCTTTCTTTCGGTAAAATTTTTATTAAGAATTGAGTGGTGTGTTCAAGTAATAGAGATACCTGATGATACAAGAATAATTGTATTCAATAGAGGAATGTTATAAGGATTAAAAGGTTTAATTCCAAGAGGAGGTCATAATTGTCCAATATCTATAGATGGAGATAAAGATGAGTGGAAGTAAGCTCAAAAAAAAGATACGAAAAAAAGTACTTCTGAAATAATAAATAAGATTATACCTAATCGTAATCCATTATAAACTCATAAAGTATGAAATCCTTGATAAGTGGATTCTCGGGTTACATCGCGTCATCATTGAATTGCACAAATTACTGTACAAGGAATAGATAGTAATACTAATGTGTTAATTTTATTAAATCATGCTGCTACTGAAATTAAATTGTTTATAACTCTTAAGGAGGTTAAAATGGGTCATGGCCTTGGGGTCACTAAATGAAAGGGTTGATTATTTATCATATAATTCTCTGGAGTAAAGTACAGACAGGATCGAAAATACGTAAGCTTGGATAATTGATACGGAGATTTCAAGAATAAATAATAGGATTTGTCTTATAAGTATAATAGCTAAAATAATAAAAAAAGAGATTTCTTGTCCTGTTGATTCAAGAAGAGTAAGTAATAGATGACCTGCAATTATATTAGCTGTTAATCGAACTGCTAAAGTGAATGGACGAATAATTAATCTGATTGATTCAATAATAACTATAAATGGTATTAATACTGATGGAGTTCCTGATAGAGTTAGGTGTGCTATTATTTCATTAAAAAAATTAATTAATCTATAAAAGATAATTCTAATCCATAGACTTAAAGATAATGATAATCTTAAAGATAGATGTCTTGAAGCTGTAAAAACATAGGGGAATAACTCTATAAAATTGTTGAATAAAATAAATAAAAATATGGAATAAAATAGGATGATATTAGAAAATGAATATTGTAATAGGGTTTTAAATTCTTTGAAGATGAAAGATGTAATTAAGTTGATTAACATATAAGTTCGTGAAGGAATTAATCAAAATGTTATAGGAATTATAAGTATAAAAATTATTATTCTTATTCAATTTAATGAAAGTGAATTGGAAGTAGATGGATCAAATACTCTAAATAGATTTATTATCATAATTGTAACGTAAAATTTGATTTATTTGTTGATAAAATGATTAGTAAGAATAAGATCATTTATTATTAGATTTAAAAGATTTTTTTTGTGATTTTTTAGGGGAGATTATAACAGTGTAATGAATTGAAGAAATAACAAAGTATAATAGAAGTATATTTAAGCATAATAATGGAACTCAATATAAAGGTCCTATTTGAGGAATATAAGAATATTAAAATTAATATTTTTAAATTGACAATTTAATGTTTTTATAAACTAATTCTTACATTAAAAGTAATCGTTATTTTACTATTAGTTGATTTAAAAAATCAAAACTTACGTTTTTAGTCATTTAATGTATTAACATAATAATATTGTTTATGAGTTAGATAAAATTCATTTTTTGAAATTTTTAATTCTTGTTGATTCAACTACAATAAGTATGAAACTGTGGTTAATTCCGCAGATCTCAGAGCATTGTCCAAAAAATAAACCTGGTCGGTTTATTCAAATTATAGATTGATTAAGTCGACCTGGAGTAGAATCTATTTTAATTCCTAAAGATGGTACAGTTCAAGAGTGAATTACATCTGTTGATGTAGTTAATATTCGAATTGGGTAATTATAAGGGATGATACATTGATTGTCAACGTCTAATAAACGGAATGATGAATTGTTTTCATTAGTTATGAAAGAATCAAATTCTAAGTTTTTAATGTCGGAGTATTCATATGATCAGAATCATTGATGACCTAGTGATTTAATGGTTATATTATTTATTAATATTTCATCAGTGAGGTATAGAATTTTAATGGATGGAATTGCAATAAAAATTAGTGTAATCATAGGAATAATAGTTCATAGGATTTCAATAATATTTCCTTCAAGAAGAAACGGTTAGTAGAATTGTTTATTCTAAAAGATATTATAATTAGAAAGATTAGTGTTGTAATATAAATTAAAATTATTATTGTGAAATCATGGAAAAAGATTATTATATCGTAGATTGGAGTATTGGAGTTTTGGAGTCCTAAAATTCACGTGTTGATTTTTAATAGAAATTTAAATTTCATATATGGTATTTAACACCATAGCACTTATTCTGCCATATTAAATTAATTTGTTGATGGGATTTCATTATAACTGTGGAATATTGGAGGGTATGAGTGTATTCATTCTATAGATGAATTTTGGTGGAATATAGAGATGATTTTACGTTTGGATGCTAAGGACTCTCAGATGATAAAAGCTAGTAGAAGTAATCTTATAATTGAGATTAAGGATCCTATAGAAGAAATGATATTTTATGATAGGAAAGAATCTGGGTAATCTCTATATCGACGAGGTATACCTCTTAACCCTAAGAAGTGTTGTGGGAAGAAGGTTATATTTACACCAATAAATATTGTTAGGAATTGAATATTAAGTAAGAAGTTATTAAGGGTGTAACCAGTAATAAGGAGGAATCAGTGAATAAATCCTGCAATAATTGAGAATACAGCCCCTATTGAAATAACGTAATGGAAGTGGGCTACAACATAGTATGTGTCATGTAATACAATATCAATTGATGAATTTGATAATATAATTCCAGTTAGTCCTCCTATGGTGAATATAAATACAAATCCTAATGATCATAGTAGGGTGGAGTTTATATTTATTTTAGTTCCATGTAATGTAGTAATTCATCTGAAAACTTTAATTCCTGTGGGTACGGCAATAATTATTGTTGCTGAAGTAAAGTAGGCTCGTGTATCTACATCTATTCCGACTGTAAATATGTGGTGGGCCCATACAATAAATCCCAGGAATCCAATAGCTATTATTGCATAAATTATTCCTAAAGATCCAAATGTTTCTTTTTTTCCCCTCTCTCTTATAATGATGTGGGAGATTATTCCAAATCCTGGTAGGATTAAAATATAAACTTCTGGATGTCCAAAAAATCAGAATAAATGTTGGTAAAGAATTGGGTCTCCCCCACCGGATGGGTCAAAAAACGAGGTATTAAGGTTTCGATCTGTTAATAGTATTGTAATTGCCCCAGCTAATACAGGAAGGGAAAGAAGAAGTAGAACTGCTGTAAATAAAATAGATCATACTATAAGTGGAGTTTTATCCATTGAGAAATTTTTGTGGGTTATGTTAATAATTGTGGAGATGAAGTTAATAGCTCCCATGATTGATGAAATTCCTGCAATATGGAGTGAGAAAATTGCTAAATCTACTGAGGCTCCTCTATGGAAAATTCTTGAGGATAAGGGGGGGTACACTGTTCAACCAGTTCCAGCACCTGAGTTAATAAATCTTCTTAGGGTTAGTAGTATAATTGATGGGGGTAGGAGTCAAAATCTTATGTTATTTATTCGAGGGTAAGCTATATCTGGTGATGTAATTATTAGGGGGACTAAAAAATTTCCAAATCCTCCAATTATAAATGGTATGACTATGAAGAAAATTATAATAAATGCGTGTTCTGTTACAATAGAGTTATATAGTTGGTCATTATTGATGATAGATCCACATGACCCTAATTCAATTCGAATAATTATTCTTATTGATGATCCAATTATACCTGCTCATATAGCAAATATAAAGTATAGAATTCCAATATCTTTGTGATTTGTTGAGTATAGTCATTTGTTCATAATAATTACTTGTATATAATGCTATGTCTGATTTAAGTAATAAATTGTAAATTTATTTAAGAGATGTAAATTTTCTAGCATTAGTCATCAGATTTAATATTAGTTAATGTATTTTTAATTGACATTTTATATTTTATATAAAAAATTTTAGATTGCAAATTTAAAGATATTTGTTAAGATTAAAATGTTTAAGATTTATAAAATGTTTATTTTTTAAACTTTGAAGGTTTATAGTTTTGAATAACTTAAAATCTTTACAGTATTATAATAATGGGAGTAAATAGTGTTAAAATAATAAAAATGTAATTATTAAAATTAAAGTTTGATTTCTTGTATATTAGTTTGGATTTAAATTTTATTATGAATAAGGATCATGATATTATTTTAATATAGATAAATGTTATTAATAATGAGTTTAGGAGAAGAATAATAATTAGTATTTTAATGTTTGAATTTATAATAAGAATGTAAGTTGAGAATCATTTGAATATAAAAAAGGAAAATGGGGGCATTCTTGATAAATTTATTATTATAACTGTGAATATTAAATTAAATTTTTTGAGGGTGTGTTGGAAAAATTTTAAAGAGATTTTAGTTTTATTTAATATTAGATTAATTATAAATACGATTACAGAGTAATATATAAAATATATTAATCATAGTTGATTTTTAAGATAAATAAGTATAATAATTCATCCTGTTTGATTGATTGAGGAGTATGTAATTAATATTTTTATTCTCTTAATGTTGATTATAGAGACAGGAGAGATGATTATTGTTATCATTATTAATACTATGAAGAATATATTTGTAATTTCTGTTAAACAAAAAATGATAAGAGGTGGCAGTTTTTGCAATGTTAATAATAGTGTAAGAGTATATCAGTTTATAAATTTGGATAATGAGGTCATTCACAAATGTAATGGTGGAATACCTACTTTTAAGAATAGAGATACTATAAGTATAGAGTGACTTGATGTTAAAATAATGGGGTTAATAATTATTGAAAATAATATAATTAAGGAAGCTAGAACTTGGATGAGAGAAAGTAGGTGAATATAATTTTTTTTCTTTGATTGTTATAAGTGCATAACTAATAAATATAAAGTTATTAATTTCTATAATAAATCAAATTTGAATTACGTTAGATAATGCAATGGTTATTAATGATCTTATTAATAGTGATGGTAAAAGCATTAAATTAGAAAATAAGTTAATTTTATAATTAATTTGGGTTTGGTAAAAATAAAAATTTTTTAGGAAAGTCTTAATTATAATTTATATTAAAGTATATAGAGCACAGTAATTTTTGAATTTACTAGTAATAGTTCAAATCTATTTAATATAAAGTTTAATTTATATTTTTGATTTTGGTAGTTTATTGTTAAAATGTGTTTTAGCAGCGTAACTAATAATGAAAATACTTAAGATGTATATAATTTATTCTATCAAAATAATCTTTTTATCAGGCATATCATTTAAATAAGAGAATTTTCTTCTATTGTTAGGGTATGAACCTAAAAGCTTTGGAGATTTAGCTTACTTATTTTATTCATTTCTTTTTAATAAAGTATGTTTTAGTTATTATTTATTTTATTGAAAAAATTAAAATGTTAAAAA
>NW_018021047.1:84683-86133 GCF_002006095.1 Pseudomyrmex gracilis
AAAAAAACCTATTAGTAGATTAATTAAAATAAAAATTAACAAAATTAATGAATTATTTATTTTATTGAATGTAAAATAAAATAAAAGTGTTTATTTATTAAATTTATATGTTGTACTATTTATTATATGAATTTAATTTCTGTTTAATAATTAGTTTTGTAATTATAATATAGATAAAGATTAGATTTAAATAATATGTTAAGATTAATGTTTTAATTAATGTATTCATATGAAAGTATGAATAGTAATTTATTTTTATGCTAAATTAAGTTAGTGCCAGCAGTTGCGGTTAGACTAATTTATTTAAGTTAATTATTGATTAATTTTATAATGATAAGGTTTTATATAAGTTTAATTAAAATTTTATAATATATTTGGTGAAATATTTATTTTAGAATAATTTAGGCTTTGAAATTTTTATAAAAAAATTTTATTAATGACTAGGATTAGATACCCTATTATTTTAATTATTAGTTTAAGTTAAGAGATTAAATGTTTAAATCATTAAATTTGAGGAATTTGGCGGTATTTTTATAGGTAGAGGAACTTGTCAAGTAATTGATAATCCACGATAAGATTGACTTAATTTTTTTATTTTACGTATTGTTGTTTATTTAAGAGTAAATTAATAAATTTTTATTCAGGATATAGTTAGAGTTTATAGTAATTCAAATCAAAGTGTAGGTTAGTTAAGATTAGATGAGTTACATTATTATTATTGGATACATTGGATTAATTGATTTAATTTTAATTATGAAATAGGATTTAATTGTAAAATGATACAATAATTTTGTTTGAATTTAATTAAGAATATGTACAAATTGCCCGTCATTCTTGTCTATAAGATGAGAGAAGTCGTAACATAGTAATGGTACTGGAAAGTGTCGTTAGATTATATGGTTTTTATTATAATATCCTAGTTTAATATATATATATAAAAATATTTTATTTACAATAAGATGATTTTTCTTTAGTGAAATGGATTTTTATATAATTGAATTAGTTTATTTAATTGAGTAATTTTTTATTTTAATTAAAATTATATTTTATTATTTTTTGTTTGGTATGTGATATAATTAAATTTTTTAATTAATGATGTTATTAATGTGAATGGATTTATTTAATAGTAATTTAAGTATAATTGTTTTTTAGTACCTTTTGTATCAGGGAATATTTAAAATTAAATTTATTTATAGAATTTCTCGAAAGATTAAGAGTTATAAATTTATGTTAAGGTTAATGTTTCATAATTATCTTAAATAAAATTATAGAGGTGATATGTTATTAGATTTTTCTGATATCTGGTTTTTACTTTATTTAATTTAATTAATTGCTTAGTTTAAAATAATTGTTTAATATTAATATTTTTATTAACTAGGTGAGTAAGTCTTTGGGTTTGAACTCTAAGATTAATTAAAATTTGATTTATATCTATATATATATATTTACA
>NW_018021047.1:86858-88258 GCF_002006095.1 Pseudomyrmex gracilis
AGCCAGATCGGTTTCTATCTATTTTAAAATTAATTAGTTTTTGTACGAAAGGACTTGATTATTTAAATTATTTATTTATATTATTTTGGCAGAGTAAGTGCATTAAATTTAGAATTTAATTATATATACATTTGTATATAAATAATAATTTTATTATATATAAATTATTTTTTTTGCAATTTGGTGTCTTTAATTTTAATAATTGTTTATGTTATCTTATCTATTGCTTTTTTCACTCTCTTGGAGCGTAAAATTTTGGGATACATTCAAGATCGTAAAGGTCCTAATAAAGTTGGATATGGGGGGTTTCTTCAACCTTTTAGGGATGGTTTAAAACTTTTAAGGAAAGAGTTGTTTGTGGTTGTTAAGTCTGAATATTATTTGTATTATTTGAGGCCCCTAATAATAATATTTATAATGCTATTGTTGTGAATAATATTACCTATCTAGACTAATATTTATTATTTAAATTATTCTATTTTATTAATAGTAGTATTTATAAGGTTGGGTAGTTATATTGTCTTGTTTTTAGGTTGGTCTTCAAATTCAACTTATTCTATAATAGGAACTCTGCGGTCAGTTTCACAGATGATTTCTTATGAGGTTAGGTTTATTTTAATTATATTAGTGATTATAGTTTTAGGTGAGGGATTTACTTTTATTAATTTGTTGGTTTGACATTATTGATGTTGAAATATATTAATGGTTTTCCCTATAGCTGTTGTGTTTTTTATTAGTATTTTAGCTGAATTAAATCGAAGTCCAATGGATTTTATTGAAGGTGAGTCTGAATTTATTCTCTGGATTTAATGTTGAATATTTTAGGTCAGGATTTACATTGATTTTTTTGGCTGAATATGGTATAATTATTTTTGTAAGTATTGTTTTTACTTTATTATTTAGTTCATTATTGTTTAGGGATATAATATTTATTATGATATGTTTAGTTAGTTCATTAATTTTAGTTGTTCGAGGGCTTCTTCCTCGTATACGTTACGATGAATTAATGTATTTATGTTGGAAAATTATTTTACCTTTGGTTTTAATTTATTTTATAGGAGTTGTTGGTGTTAAAATTTTATTAATAGTTATAATTTAATTTAATTTGGTAAGTTAATAGAAAATTAAAATTTCTTTAGTATGTTTTCAAGTGTTACGTTCTAGGCTTACGGTAACGGTCGGACCCTTGAGGAGTGACGCAACCGACACATGACACTTATGTGACAACTCCCGGCACAGTGACCCAGAGAGATTCGAGCGTCAAGTGCGCGGGTCGAGCGAGATTTCGGTGTTGTAAACAAGCCAACGAGTGTTTCTCGCTATAGCTTGTTCATCGGCGTCCCGCTCGTCGGTTCCTTTTTCGAGTCTTAGATGCGAATCTAAATTACTCGGGACGGAAC
>NW_018021048.1:0-9507 GCF_002006095.1 Pseudomyrmex gracilis
CGAACAATTTGAGAGACAAAGATTTCTAGAGAAAACAATATAAGTATTACTTTTCTCATGATTCCTTTAATTGTGTTATATACTTCTTTTAAGTGTAAAATAATTTTTCTTTTTGGAAAAATTGCTTTCTCCTTAAGATAGTTTTCTTTAGCTGTCAAGACGCCGTCTTTGGGTTCTTCTATTATTGTCGACAGTTCAATTGAGATATTCTCGTCGACAATCACATTAAGCAAATTGAATAAGGCTTTACCGTCACCAAGAGAATGATGAGTGCGGAATACTACAGGAATTTCGTCTACATCGGTATTAAAGCGGTCTTGAGAAGACAAGCTCGGATCCTCTTTAATGTAAGATCTGGATTTTGGACAACGTCTGCCGATGAGAATTTCCCACATCGGTTTGTGATCATTATACAACGGTCTATTGCATATAAATCCTAGATTTTCTTGAAATGTTGTACTGTGAACATTCTCGCAAGATCCATCGCAATTACTGATTTCACACTCCAACCATCTAATCGCGGTTTCTGGATTAAATTCTTTTGATTTCTCCCAATAAAAGTAACCAAACTTTTGATACCTATAGTAAAACAGTTTTTCGATACTCTTGGGGGCAGTCTTAAATACGTAATTAAAGAATTTTCTCGTATCGTTCAGGAAGGTCGTATTTGTACTTCTTGCGGTTTTTTTCACTATTAGTACGACAGTATTCAAGGATAAAGATGCATCTTCGACGGACCAAATAGCATCCGAGCCTTCCAACAGACCGGCAAATTTGTCTTTAAGTTGAATTCTTAGCACAGTTTCCACCCAACAACGGTAGATATATAAAAACATCAAAATGGTGATAAGAAACGGAGCAAGCAATAGAAAACAAACAATTCCTAAGAATTTTCGAATTACTATTTGACATGTTTCACTTAATATTTTAGATTGCATCTNGTTTACGGTGTTAAATTGTCAGTTAAATTGAAGACTGCTGCAACGTGGATATATTTTACCCTTGTAATATTAATTAATTTTAATATGTGTGTAAGGATAATTTCTTCTTTCCTTAAGAGAGCTCCAAATAGTTACGACTATTGCAAGTAGAAAAAAGCTGAAATCCACAACCCTGAAAATAAGTTTTTTATGTTTATTTTAAATAATAGCTCTTNTTTAGATAATGTAAAAAATTACTGCGAGTTTTAAAAATAAAAGTTTTCTGGTTATTAATTTTTTTCAAGATATATATATCACTTTTACTTTCTTTGTATTTTTGCAATTTGTATTTTATGTTGCAAAGATAATATTAAAAAACTGTAAAATAGTGTAGGTATTTATATTCTTTCCCCTATAACTATTAATAAAATAGATTCTATAAATCTAAAAAAGTTACGAGTCTTCTATACAAAGATTTATCTTTCTCTTTACTTAGCAATTTATTTAATGAAATTGTTGAAATTGTTGATGTAACGCAAAAAGTATCAACATTTTGTTAAAAATATAGCACACTAGGCAAACATATACATGTGCGTGCGTGATTGTGTGTGCTTTATCTTGTTAAAATAGATAATGGATGCTTTTCATTTCATGCATATGCGTACATTTATCTATAGTACATGTTGCGTATACTATAGATTATGCGCGCCCATCCATGAAACGAAATGTGTTAATAACTGTGGAACCGCTCCAATCGTTTTGTACATAATCTTTATGTTTGTATTATATTCTTGTTTCTCTCTTGCAAAATCACTCTGTCATCATAGAAATTTTATTTTGATCTCTTACACACTACCAACAAGATCTAACCAGAGTTGCAAGGTCGAGCAGAGAGTAATGAGAGCATCGAAGCGGTGGGGGCACGCACACAAGCAAGAACCGCCGTGACGTCACACACACAGACGGCGGTTTTCGATTGTGTGAGTGCCCCATCGCTTCAATGCTTTCGTTGCTCTCTGCTCGATGTTGCAACTCTGGATCTAATATGTGACTATAATGATGTTTACGCAGTAGTGTANCAAGTGTTGTACAGTTATCAAGTTCCAAACTCTTTCTTTAATTATATTCAGTTATTGCTCGCTTTTTAATTCAATGCCCGGTAAAAAAGTTTTAATATATAATTATATATAATTATATATACTTATACACACAAATTAAAATTAGTATATCTAATTATCCAAATTTACCCATACAAATATGCCCATACAATTTTATGGAGAATTTCTTTTTTTAAGAGAATGGCTTCAGAGAAATTTCATATCAAATTACAAAATAACTCTATTAGTAAGTTAGATACAAAAAATTATATAAAACTATATTTTTTGTTATTCAAAGATCACTTCAAAATCACAATATGACCGTCTGTCGCTCACATTGTGATTTTGAAGTGATCTTTATAAAGATAATCATATATACTTATACACAAATTAAAATTTTTATATTATATATTATATTATATATTATTTTTTACTTTTTCTTTATGTACTTTTATATATCTTGTCAAATGCTTCTAATGGTTTTTATAACTTCTGTATATTTCTTTACATTTTTTCTAATTCTATTTTTTACTTATTGTTTATATCTTATATTTTCCTTTTGTTTTACATTCAGTGGCTGATGATGATCTAAAATAATAAAGATCGAAACGTTCCACTCCTGATCTACAAGGTTTTTTATTGACTATCACCAATTATAGCTACTAAGGCTGTGAAGGTCTATTTTACTTAATTTTAAATTTTGCGGCCTTTCTGTCTGATTAAAATTTTTATATAATAATTTTAATGTGTGTATAGGTATATATGATTATCTTATTTTATATTTTTATATTATATATATATAATATAAAAATATAAAATTTTTATATAATAATTTTAATTTGTGTATAAGTATATATAATTATATCAAAAATTTTTTACCGGGTGGTTTTACAGAAAAATATTACTAAAGCATCAGTGGTTAATTATTGTNGCTTAGTAATTTAATTATTAAATCGCAGTGATTTTTAGTAATTTAATTACTACTGTGTCAATAATTTTTAGTAGTTAGTAACTGTAGTATGTGTGCTTGATTACTGGTCCAGTAATTGAGCCGTGTAATGAATTACTAGAGAATCACTGAGAGACCCTGTAATGAATTACTTGCTGAGTNATGGAACTACGTGATCCATTACTTAAATTTAATGATAAAAAATCTTAAAATTACTGACTCGGCTGACGTGACTGCAGAATAAATTACTAGACAAGTACTGAAGTTTTATGATGAATCATTGACTCAATGATTTAGCTGTAAAAAAATTACTGGCACATTTATAATAATAAGAGAAATAGTTTTATCTATTGTTGCAGGTATATTGCAATATTTTAAATAAAATAATAATTTAAATAAATAAAACAAAATGTGTAAGATAGCTTGAAAATAAGTAGATAAAAATAATTACGATTTATTAAGAAACAAGTGATCTCGCGGACTGACAATGAGTGAGGGGGCTGCGAATATGGAGGTCTCAAGTTCAAATCCCACCATCATTTTTAAGATTTTTTCAAGTCTGGTTCTTTTCAACGGAGTTCATCGGACAATCGGCGAATCTCGAAGTAATTCCCCTTCCAAAAGGCGATGTGTCACTTATTTTCTTTTAGTAAAGTATTCTACTTGGATTCTAGATAGAATCTTTTTTTAAATTTTAAACTGCAAAGCGTTCCCTTACGAAAAAGAACTACTGGCAGTAATATATTGCGACAGTGGTACGAAAAAATTACTGGCATTCTGTGTAATTGCCAGTAATATTCTCAGTGATTCTTGTAATACCTAATAATATTCTTATGTGATTGTCAATAATATTTATATTACTGATTTTATTTATATGTAATCGGCAGTAGTTCTTTTTCGTAAGGGTTACACTTCCAATTGGAATCGATATAGAATTTCTACGACGAATCCAATATATTTTGGGAAAATTTAACTGATTTCCGAATAAATCCCAAACAAATTTCTATGCGACCACTAACACTAATTTATTCAGTAATTCACTATTAGTAATAAGTTCTCAGTAATTATCCAATAATTCTCAGTAATTTGTTAAATTATCACTGGATTGTAGGCTAGTAATTCATTACTCAATTTAGTTTAGTAATTATAAGTAATAAATTTCTGTAAGGGTGACACATTACCTTATATGAAGAAACTGATGCTTAGTGTGAACACTAGCTCGATACAAAGAAGACTAGAACAAATTCTTTACACGCAGAAAAGCCGACTATCTTAATGTGTTTTGAATTATCGGATTATGCAAATAGTCTAGTTTTTTAACACGAGTTATTTTTTTACGACGACACAAACCGTGACATTTGCAATTTGTGTTATGTAATTATTATTCTTCTTGGATATATACATGTCGTATCGTCATATAATGTATATACAGGGTGTCCCAGAATTGCCGTACAATCTCTCGTAGGCAGGTAGAAAGAGTAAAACTGAGTCAAAAAGTTCTAAACCATTTTTTTCTATTATTTATAATAAAGGAGTAATTATTGAGTAAATCAGGCCAATCAGCGCAGACCTTTAGCCAAGCACACGTCAGTGAGCGCTCACACACACCAGGCGCGCGGCTCACTGACGTGAGCGTCTGGCTAAAGGTCTGCGCTGATTGGTCTGATTTACTCAATAATTACTCCTTTATTACAAATAATAGAAAAAAATGATTCAGGACTTTTCGACTCAGTTTTACTCCTTCTACCTGCCTACGAGCGATTGTACGGCAATTCTGGGACACCCTGTATATTGAGAGTACAAGTTATTCGGTCTGTTTCCAAAAGATGGCTTTGGCTGTTGTGAATGGTTCACACATTTTATCACACGCGTAATTGCGCATATATATGTATTTTATAATTCACAACTTTTTGTCAGAATCCAACATTTTCTACATATCTTTTTCCAGTTAGTTTCTTTAGAATTTTCAGTGCTACTCGCGATGTTAATCAACTTCTGTTACAAACCATCAGTCTACATAAATAAAGTTTTGGGACTTTGAAGTTTAGCTTGATCATATTCAGCAATTCTAACTTTGTAACTTTATAATGCGTGCGTGTATATTATAAATCCTTGTGTAAAGTTATTAAATCGAATCAAAATTAATATAATAACTAAGAACAATTGTCAACTATTCACTGTAACATATTTGAAAAAACGTCACTGTATGGGTGATTGTTTTTAACTTACAAATATAGAGCTTTGTGAAATATAACCATTCACAAGTCTATAAACACTTATAAACACTTATAAAATCTATAAGCAAACTACTTTGATAACATGTATATATAGTATTGAAAAGTAAAGTTTTATTACGTTACGTGAAATTATCTAATCGTTTGACGCTTACAATTTCAGCGTTCGAGATAACGCGTTACAGTATAATGTCAACAGAGATAATGTTACGAAATATTTGATGCTGTTTTATATTAATACGAGAATCGTCTGAAAAGTTTTGAGTCTCAACATGAAGATGGTATTACTCGTCAAAACTATTCTGGTACTACACACAATCGTACATACTTTAAGAAATACCTGTGAAAATTATAGCCATTTTGGATGCTCAGTTGTTGTTTGACAGTCATTTGTGTCAGTCGATGTCAGTGGTTTTGTAAAAATGAAAAAAAATGAATATCGTGCCGTGATTAAATTTTTATATCTGCGCAAATTAAAGTCGAGTTGGACGCTGTTTACGGAAACTCTACCCCATCATTTGCTACCGTAAAAAGATGCAGCTGAATTTAAACGTGGTCGTATTAGCTTGGCTGATGAGTGTTCGGACGGCCCACAATAACTGCGACTACCACTGATACTCTTTGAATGAGTTAAAGAGGTGAAAACATTGCTGGAAAAAGTGTATCGACTTAAAAGGAGACTATGTTGAAAAATAAAACAGAATTTGACCGAAAAAATACTTGGTTTTATGTTAAGCTCAAAACTTTTCAGACAACTTACGTATTTATAGATGGATTTGTGAACGTTAGTGTCATTTTTATATCGACGTTTTGTAAACATTTCAGTTTATTTCATCAGAGTTTCAAGAGTAATTTGATACGAAGCAATATGAAATTTAAGTGATTTGACCTTTGATATATGTAATAAACAATTTTTTTCCGAGTAATAAAAACTCAATAATAATATAACAGTGATTTGCATGAAATTTACATAAAGAATTTTTTTCCGAGTAATAAAACTTCAATAATAATATAACAGTGATTTGCATAAAATTTACATAAAGAATTTTTTTTCGAGTAATAAAACTTCAATAATAATATAACAGTGAATTGCATGAATTTTATATAAAGTGACTTCTGACGTATTATGTGTTAAGCAATCGCGAAGTGATTGCTTATTTTGTTTGTATATCTTAGGTTGAAAAAAACTTATTTTTTTTAGAAATGCAACAAATGATGTATTCGAAACCTAACCGAATATCGAATATTCGGCGATGTTATGTGCCGAATAACCGAATATTCGGCGAATATTATGCATGGATTAAAAACAATGCGGCAGGCGCTCGGCAACCGCGCCTCTCCTTATCACCTTGCATGTGACAAGTTCGTTCGCTTAGTATAGCTTACAAGGGAAGTGACGCAAGTGTCTCTCTCCGATTTTGATGAGCTTTGAATATGTTGTAGAGTAGCTAAAAAAATAACAGACCCGTATTTTTTATTTGCTTTCTTGCACATTTTGGGAGTGACACTTCTCTGACAAAAAAATTTTTTTCTTTTTATGAGAATTTTGTCAAAATGGTAAAAGATACAACAAATTGGTAAAAGATACAACAAATTTCAAATAAAAGTTACATGATCTTTTATAGGCTTTATAATCGCGTGGTTAAATGTTTTTTTAATTCAACATTTACTCCCACCCCTCATTTTTTTTTTATATTTTAGAAGCAGAACAAGTCGAACTACAAGATGAAGTGCACGAAGATGAAGAACATAAAGTAATTTCAAAATTTTTAATGCATGAAAAAAAGAATGAGAGATGGGAATAAATGTTGAATTAAACAAACATTCAATTACGTGCTCATACAGCACAAAACGATTGCAGGAATATTGCATAAATATTTCGTTGCAAGATTGCAATATTGCAAGTACGGTGAAAAATATCACAGTAACATTATTGTGACACTACAGCAACGGTAAAATGTCCGCCTTTAGAAATTGCAACATAATATCATAGCAATATTAAAATATGATATCATAGCAATATTAAAATAAAATATATATATAATAATGCAAAATATGTTTTTTCATTGCATTACAATATTATAGCAATATTAAAATGTAATATTTATATAATATTGCAAAATATGTTTTTTTATTTGATGGATTACGTTTATACGCTTTTACTAATTTAATTTAATAACATCTACAATTTTAACTATATTGATCAAAATTGTGTAAACATTAATGTATGTTAAACAGTAACAATGACATTTAAATAGTTTTTATGAAAATAGTTTAAATTAGCAGTTATAATTTTATGAATGTTATTAAAGTATCTTTACTTTAATAACATCCTAAGTACCCTTACCCTTAGAAATTTCTTGATATATAGACAAAATAATACTTATTACTACTTAATAATACTTTATTTTAATAACTTTATTAAAATGTTGACGTGCTTTTATTATTTAAATAAGTATAATCTTGACTATATCAAACAATTTTTATAATAGTAGAATACAGACATTCATAAAAATAAAAATGGTAATTTTATGTTTTGTTAACACTAAGTGTGAAAATACATTATTGTTATAACATACATTAAAGTATTAAACTATGTATAATTTCAAATAATATAGTTACAATTGTAAATGCTATTAAACTAGATTAGTAGAAGCCTAATAATTGTTGGTAAAAAAACCTACTTATATATATATATACATATATACACAAAAGAATAAAAAAGTAAACTTTAAAAATGAAAAGTTTTATATAGACAAATTAAATTTATTTTATTTTTAAAACTAAAAAATGTCTATAAATTGTACATTTTAATGTCTTCAATATATATCACATTTCAATATATATGTTAATTTGCACATACATAATGTAAAAAATAAAAATCTAATTTACTCTTCTATAATATTTTAATACTATCTTTGGTAATATAATCTATTATAAACGTTAGTAATATCTTATATAAACTGTAATAACTGTAATAACTGTCTTATAAATTTCTTATAACTGTTATATAAAAATAAATATATAAAACTGTTCTATAAAAATAAATATATAACTGTTATATAAAAATAACTTTTTTTGTTTATAAAATGTTTTATGACTACCTTCTTTTAAGCAAAATAGTTTTCACATTTCTTTGTGAGAGAAGAACATAGTGTTTCTTTAAAATAAAATAAATACTTTTCTTATGTTTGTCATTTTTCTCTTTGTTTAAATAAAATAAAAGTCATTTTGAGCCACCTATTGCTGATCTTCGTCGTTTTCTTTATGTAGAGTACTTTGCCTAAAACAATTTACAAAGTGGATTTAAAAAACATTAAAAAAGTACAGAATTTTATATATAATAGTATATAACGCATATACTTTTCTCTAGAAATTCTTAATGTAGCTTGAGCAAGCCATTTTGACGTGTACTCAGCTATATTGTTGTCCGTCATATGACTGTAAATTGTACGAACAGCCTCTATAATATCGAAAAAAATTTTAACAATAATTCTTATATTATTATGCATAAATATTATGCTGTAACAAATATTACACAACTTTTAACAAATGCATATAACAAAATAATATTGGAAAATCATCGTTTATAACGTCTAATTTAACTTATCATTTAAGAATAATTAAGATTAATTGTGTGTACTCACTAAAATACCGTAAAGATGCAATCAATGTTGTAATGGCTCAGAGGGCATAGAAAAAAAACCCATATGCCAGTTATATACTGTAAAGATGTCAAACCAGAATTTCTGGAAGTAAAATAAATTTAGATACTTTCAAATTGTCAATGACAATAGACTTATGAATAATAAATACACTGCGCAAAATTGCCGACCTGTACACGCAACTTGTATATAAAAAACTAGTATTAAGATAATTTGTAACTCGAAAAGTAGTAGACTAAATATTTAAAAATAATTATAATAATAATTATGTACTTACCAAACTTATAAAGAGACAATGCCAATTGTATGTGCCAACTTATATTTATACTAACAATGAGTTTACTAAGAGAATTGGTCTGTGCCAGTCTGTGCATAGGAGAAGAACAACGTGCAATGTGAGGATAGTGATACGCCCGGAATTGGCGGGATATTCGATGACAGCCAATGGCTGTAGAGTGAGAAGGCTTTCTAGTAGTAGAGAATATGTGCGAAACAGACGAGTTTTCGTTTGTTCCGATTTTATTCTCTCATAAAACTCAGTGTAGACATTGCTTCACTGTTATAAACTATATTTTATAAATGTACGCTACATAATCAAAAATATAACTAAACCAGACAAAAATAATTACTGTTTTTTTATAA
>NW_018021048.1:13287-16658 GCF_002006095.1 Pseudomyrmex gracilis
ATCTTATATAAACTGTAATAACTGTAATAACTGTCTTATAAATTTCTTATAACTGTTATATAAAAATAAATATATAAAACTGTTCTATAAAAATAAATATATAACTGTTATATAAAAATAACTTTTTTTGTTTATAAAATGTTTTATGACTACCTTCTTTTAAGCAAAATAGTTTTCACATTTCTTTGTGAGAGAAGAACATAGTGTTTCTTTAAAATAAAATAAATACTTTTCTTATGTTTGTCATTTTTCTCTTTGTTTAAATAAAATAAAAGTCATTTTGAGCCACCTATTGCTGATCTTCGTCGTTTTCTTTATGTAGAGTACTTTGCCTAAAACAATTTACAAAGTGGATTTAAAAAACATTAAAAAAGTACAGAATTTTATATATAATAGTATATAACGCATATACTTTTCTCTAGAAATTCTTAATGTAGCTTGAGCAAGCCATTTTGACGTGTACTCAGCTATATTGTTGTCCGTCATATGACTGTAAATTGTACGAACAGCCTCTATAATATCGAAAAAAATTTTAACAATAATTCTTATATTATTATGCATAAATATTATGCTGTAACAAATATTACACAACTTTTAACAAATGCATATAACAAAATAATATTGGAAAATCATCGTTTATAACGTCTAATTTAACTTATCATTTAAGAATAATTAAGATTAATTGTGTGTACTCACTAAAATACCGTAAAGATGCAATCAATGTTGTAATGGCTCAGAGGGCATAGAAAAAAAACCCATATGCCAGTTATATACTGTAAAGATGTCAAACCAGAATTTCTGGAAGTAAAATAAATTTAGATACTTTCAAATTGTCAATGACAATAGACTTATGAATAATAAATACACTGCGCAAAATTGCCGACCTGTACACGCAACTTGTATATAAAAAACTAGTATTAAGATAATTTGTAACTCGAAAAGTAGTAGACTAAATATTTAAAAATAATTATAATAATAATTATGTACTTACCAAACTTATAAAGAGACAATGCCAATTGTATGTGCCAACTTATATTTATACTAACAATGAGTTTACTAAGAGAATTGGTCTGTGCCAGTCTGTGCATAGGAGAAGAACAACGTGCAATGTGAGGATAGTGATACGCCCGGAATTGGCGGGATATTCGATGACAGCCAATGGCTGTAGAGTGAGAAGGCTTTCTAGTAGTAGAGAATATGTGCGAAACAGACGAGTTTTCGTTTGTTCCGATTTTATTCTCTCATAAAACTCAGTGTAGACATTGCTTCACTGTTATAAACTATATTTTATAAATGTACGCTACATAATCAAAAATATAACTAAACCAGACAAAAATAATTACTGTTTTTTTATAATGATACATATTTTTTATTCTGTTTTTATAAGTGTAGTAAAATGATCTTTTTTGTCTAATTTAGCTTAAAATTATAATATTATATTTGTATTATCGTTTTTGAAATATTGCTGCAATATTATTATTGTTTTATTGCAATTTCAATACTTTTATAATATTGCTGTTACATTACATTATTTTGGAAACATTGCTGCAATATTATTATTGTTTTATTGCAATTGCAGTGTTTTTATAATATTGTTGTTACATTACATTGCAATGATGTAACATTATAGCAACATAACCGGAATGTTCTGTGCTGTATGGGTGGTTATACAGCCTATAAAAGACCATGTAACTTTTATTTGAAACAATTTGTTATATCTTTTACCGTTTTGACAAAATTTGCATAAAAAGAAAAAAACTGTTTTTTTTTGTCAAAGAGGTGTGTGTCACTCTCAAAACGTGCAAGAAAGCACATAAAAAAATACAGATTTCTTATTTTTAGCTACTCTACAACATATTTGAAGCTCATCAAAATCGGAGAGAAACATTTGCGTCACTTCCTTTGTTAGATCGCGTGACATAAGACACGTTCGTTTTTACTAAAATTATTACTTTTATATAGTGTACACAACTATAGCTTTGATAAGTAAGAAGGAACCGTTTATATGGATATGTTTTATTGAGTGTGAAAATCCAAGAATAGTTAAATGAGAGAAAGAATAGTTAAATTACCCACATAGCACGTAATATTGCTGCAATATTGTAGTAATATCGTGATATTAGCAACAATATTACCATGATATTGTGATATTACAGCATTATTGCAGCAATATTACAATGCAACATATTGCAAAACATTATTGCTACAATAGTGCAACAATATTACAATGTGATATATCATAATAAAATATTGCTGCAATATTGCCGCAATATTACATGGTAATATATCTCGTGTAATATTACAGCGATATTTCGAATACACTGCAAAGCGACATATCGCACTACAATATTATCGCGAGATTTAAGAAATATTGCAAGACGATATATCTTACTCTAATATTACGGCGATATTTCAGATATATTGCAAAGCGATATTTCTCACTGCAATATTATTGCGATATTTGAGAAATATTGCAAGACAACATATCTTACTGTAATGTTACGATATTTTGGATATATTGCAAGGCGATATATTTTATTCTAAGTACGTAGTATTTTATTCTAGTACGGTGTCTTTTTGGATATATTGCATAATATATCTCGCTGTAATATTACGGCGATATTTCGGAAATATCACGGTATAATATAGTTCATTGTAATACTACTACGATATTTCAGAAATGCATTGCTTAGTAATATATGTCACTTTAATATATATTATGTATACAAAACGCACAAATAAAATAATAAATTTACCACTCTTGGCCAACACGTACGTTTTGTTTTAAATAAATGTTTGTATTGAAGTATATGTAAAAATGTACCGAAATATATATGTAAACTTCTTAGCAAAAATAAAAATCAAAATTTAAGTAACACACTGTTTTAATAGTGATCGGAAATTTTTGCCATAAGGAGCAGACACGGTTGTTGATGTGTGCAGTTGCAAATAGTATTTTTTTATTGCAAAAATATATTATATAAAACGTTTTTGACTGTAGATTTCGGCCTTTCTCAATATATATCTACAAAAATCGCAGATTCGTAATAACAAAATTAAGAAATTATACAAAAACAATTAGAAAAACTTACAATCACGATCAAATCAATACGTGTATCGGCACAATCGTTGTTACGTGGGCCGCTTCGTTACAATGGTAGAAACGCAACTGAGTACTGACACGATTAGAGACGCGTGTGTAGATTTAAACGATGCTGATCATAGACATATAAAGTATAGACTGGAAATTGCGAGGTATTCACTTCGCGACGCGTCGTAGACTACTTCGTGTGAATTCGTGATCGGCGGAAATATCCGAACGCTTCTCGCTGAAGTTTTACGGAATTCGACGAATTGCGAACTCACACACG
>NW_018021048.1:17403-56895 GCF_002006095.1 Pseudomyrmex gracilis
CATAGACATATAAAGTATAGACTGGAAATTGCGAGGTATTCACTTCGCGACGCGTCGTAGACTACTTCGTGTGAATTCGTGATCGGCGGAAATATCCGAACGCTTCTCTCTGAAGTTTTATGCCGGGAATAGACTATGCGCGCATTCGCGATTCGTGATTCGCGATTCGCGATTATACAAACATATTTTTTGCGTGTATTCGCGTGACTACTACGTAGCTACGTAGCGCATCGCTACGAATCGCGAATCACGAATCGCGAATGCGCGCATAGTCTATTCCCGGCATAAGACGTATCTTCGCATACAAACATATCAAACGCGTGAGCAACAGTCGTCCGTGCGTCGCGTCGTCACGATGCGTCGCGGTCAAAATTCGAAGCGTCGCGGTGAAACGTGAACGCAACAATCGGAAACTTAGTTTCATCGCGTCGAAACGATCTAATGTACGACGTCGACGTAATTCCGCATCGAGCGCTTGGTCGACGATCCTGCACGTTTGTAAGATATTGCGACCGGGTCGCGTTAAAGCGCCGCTCACATAATCGCGCGCCCGCGACAAAGAACAGTCAATTTGATTGGCCTCAATAAAATNTAAACATATCGGACACGCTCGAGCAAATAATGTCGCATGTCGCGCGACAAATCCCGCTATGTATATTAAAATCGCGTCGCGAAAGCGCGACGACGATTCCGTCAAATCGCTCGGGTTCACGACGACGTCTTCGTTATCGCTAAACTCGCAATCGTCGTTAGACGCGTTCGCGACGTTTTGTTAGTTGCGCAACGTTCCCCGCGTCCCCGAGGACACTGTTAGAATGGGAACGTGATCGAGAGAGATGCAATTGGTCGTGGTTTCGGTGTTGTTGAATTGTCCGCGCGTTTCAACGTGCACGATGATTTTACGTAAAGCCGATTTAAATTGCTTCGCTGTAGGATTGTTGTTAAATCCGCCGTGCGCTTGTATATTGCTGAACAATAATTCAACGTGGTCCTGACTGACAAGATACAATGCCAAGTATGACGACTTGTCATTGTCAGAATTTGCAATCACGACGTCGTACAAACGCTTAGCACTAGCCGCGTTGCACACAAAACCTAAAAATCCTGTTCGCACGCGAGTGTGGAGAATTGGTCGATTCGCTTGGCCGACCGTTAGATTTGCAGCGTATTCGGCGCACTCATCGAGTTGCGCGAACGACGAACGATAATTCTCTGAATCTAACGCGCGCTTGTAGCCCGCCTGAGCTCGCGAATGACAATTAAGAACATCGAACGCGTCGTTGAACGTCCGCAAGAACTTCGCGGTTGCTGCGGCACCGCGAAACTGCGGCAGAGCGAGTTCAAATTCGCAAAATTCTAAAGCGGTGGCCACAGATCGACTCAGAGTTTGCGCGGCTACGTTGACCTTCATAATAATAGAGCGAAAGCGAACGTGTCGTTCGCGCAATTTGTTCGCCAGGTGAAAACCTTCGGTCGATTGCAAACGGTGCAAGTGTTTCACGTATCGCCACGAAATCTCACGTCCAGCAGCGTCCACAAGACAGTGTTTCGAGAACACGTTGCGCACCAGTTTCAACATATGACACGCGTCCATAAAAACGCACACGTCGACTCGCGGATCGCGCGGATGCTGAAACCACGAACGCTGAGCTTTAAAGTTGCATCCGAGACGGCGCAGCGCGTTCATGTTGGCTGGCAATCCGTCGCACGTCACAGCGGCGACAATAACACCCGATTCGTACACCGCGGCGATGCATTGTTGTATCATAATGCTTTTTTGAACGGCCGCTACACCGTTGACAAAATAATAAGCTAAAGGAATTTTCCATGATTCNTCGAGACTTACGATGCAAAACACGAGAGCTTCTTTTGCCATAAGCGTAGAATCGCACTCGAGATTGTCACCGTGATTTGNGTAACCCACGTAACGTCCGTTTACATCGATATCGATGTGCTTGCAAATTGCCATTTCGTCAAACACCAACGCAGCGTACGGTCGTCCGTCGGCGCGTCGGGAAGACGGTCGCGAACGCACCCTTCGCGCGATCGCGTCTAATGCGTCAGAATTTATTCCCGGTTCACCGTTTATGGAGCGATACNACGCCGATAACGTGCGCGGATGCGGTAGCGCACCCGTGCATTCGCGTCGTATGAAGCGATAGGCTCGCGGTAAATAATAATGAAGAGACAGAGCAAAGCGACAAATAGACGCCGAGTAACGTCTCGATACCGATCGTTCGAGATCGATTTATTCAGCTCGCCGAGCTAGTTCTTGAAAAGTGGTCGTAGGCAGTGTTCACAGTTTTGGCTTCCTTACAGCATGCTGAAGCGATGGAAGACAGCCCGATGCATGCTTATTCGCTGATCTTTGTTAACCTCTTAGGCACGGCTGCATTTTGCGCGGGGCTGTTTCTCTGTACGGCAGAGTTCAACGCGAATTACGTGTAAGTGATACGGCACTGCAATGTGTGACGGATAATGCTGTTCTTTACACGAGTACATTGGAATGAAGTGTTTGATGATTAAATTATGAAAGATGGCATCCGCGAAAGCCACTATAGTGGCGCGTCGTACAGAAAGATGACATCCGCGAAAGCCACTATAGTGGCGCGTCGTACAGAAAGATGACATCCGCGAAAGCCACTATAGTGGTGCGTCGTACAGAAAGATGACATCCGCGAAAGCCACTATAGTGGCGCATAGTGCCTAAGAGGTTAATTAAGATCTCGGTAACTATTGCGAATCTAGCAAAATGGTATAGGACATTTTGACTCAGTTTTACTTCTTCTATTTGTTCACGAGAGATGTTACACCAATTCTGGGACACCCAGTATAAATATACAAAATTATAAAACTAATATTGTAAAACAAATTATTTCATTTAATGATATGTAGCGAGATATTAATTAATAATACAATAATTATATAAAATGGTACATATTAAATTTTAACTATAATTGATTACGTATGTATTACAAAAAATATTTGTTACAAACTTCTTATTTCTAATAAAATTAACACTTGTATTTTATTTTTCTTAGTACTTTTTAATATTTCTAAAGTTTTGCTCTACTACAATCACTCTAAGAACAAATGTGTTACTTTCAGACGTAACTGTATTGCTTGCTACCTTTACCGTCTAAGTTTTAAAACTGCAGAGCTGCAGTAATTTTACTCCCATAATAATCTTTGGTGTTACAAAACTTCTTTATGAAAACTACTCTAAATGTAAATAAGTAAAACAATATATTGTTTTACTTATTTATACTCATAGACATTTTTAAAGTAACAGAATAAAACTCTTTACATGTATCTTCCTTAGTAAACGTATTGAAAAGTCATGTAACATGCAGTACACTAGTACGCTCGCGCACTCGCACTGTAAAATAATAAATATCAATTATAACTACATTACGTTAAGGCTTTGTTCGAAGAACTCGCTATCAGAGTTATTGCGTTATTCTATCTTTGTATTATATCTAATAAGCAATAAGCATGAAGTGATGCAATAGCGTGGGTATAGCGCTCTTCTTTACCGCAGTCTAAATCTATCGATTTTCATCAAAGTATCAATCGAAAGCGAAGGTAATGAGGAACCCTGATTAAAGATCATTATATTTTATTTTTTTATTTGTCTTTGTGTATAATAGCAACTTTTACTGATTTTACTGAGAAAAGAAAATCGGTATTTGCATAAAAAAAAGTAAAGAATGCAAAGTGGCGATAGCAGTGTGCGTTAAATTGACGGGATACTCGCAAACATCCAATAGCTGTAAAGTGAGGTGGCTTTCTGGTACAAGATATGTGCAAAACGAGTTTTAGTTCGTTCCGATTTCCTTCTCTTATTAAACTTAGTGTAGTTTTTATGCTTCTTTCTGCTCTGATATATGTATATGTCACAGAAAATTCTGAGAGTAACCATCTCATGAAAGTTTCTTACAATTTACTCGGTTGCTGCTTTCAGCATTACATATCCATAGATATGTAACACTAGACGCAGGAAGAAATTACTGAGCATTACCCAGATAGCACAGGACATCTTTGGGACGTCCATGTAAGATCCATTTTAAGTCCATATGTCCACAAACCGAAAATGGATATCCATCGAATATCCATTATTGGACATAAAAAGAACATCCTAAACGAGGCATTTTATGGACATCCATTCTCGGATATAATATTAGAATATCCTAAATAAGACATTCTTGGACACAAATCTTGTATATTTATAAATTCTTGGACATCTTATATATTTATATTATATTTTGTCCTACTTTTATTCATATGATACAACATTCTTAATAAATACTGTTTTTTAAATATATCTAATTTTTTTCTCAAATCGAACAATATTCGCAATTCTGAAACATTGTAATTTTTAAATCAATTTGCGTTTTATTAAATGTTATATAACATATATATTAAATTTTATAAAATTATCTTATGTCTATAAATGTTTTTAATACCCAAGAGTGTTAAAACTTATAATTAATGCAACTTTTAAACACGGAACATGTTTTGGACATTCTGTGGACGTCCGTTGGTAGAAAGTAAAACGTCCATTAGACGTCCAATTAAGATCCGTCGAACGTTCAGTGAACGTCCAGCATGGACATTTTATGGACGTCGTACAAAGTTGCAAACATATCTCGAATGTACGTCCACTGAACGTCCAGCGAACTTTAATCGGACATCCATCGGACGTTCCAATGTTCACAAGGGAACGTTCGATGGATGTCTAATAGACATCCATGTGCTATCTGGGTAATCACTGTTAACCATAGACATTACAAATGCAATTCTCTTTGAATCTATGCTGCAATCAATTTTAGATAGTTTAGATAATGTTTTATAATCTAGTTAATGTAGTTGTTTTCCTCTCTCTCTCTCTCTTTCTTTCTCTCTCAAAAAAACAAATATTAATCTTAATATCTTAAAAAAACATCTTGTATATGAAAGTTCTCGCATATTGAACAGTAAAAATCTACATTTCAAAAGTTATATTTTTAACACTAACCATATTTTTATCAGTACAGATAACTTTCGATATAACGCGATTTACATATTGTAGTAAAATGGAGATTAAGTAATCCGTTTAGTCAATATGCGCACTTATGTGAGCCTCGTATATAACAACTTATAAAACGCGGCATTTTTGGGGAACAAAATATTCGCGTAGTACAAAAGTTACCTCTATACAGTAGCGTAGTAAGACAACGACCGGAGTGGATTTTTTCCTTTTCTTTATAAGATTACTTTGATAATAACTACTTAAATAATTATCAAATAATTTTTTAGTTTAATGGAAATCACTTTTTTTAGTTTACATTTTAATTTTTTAAAATAAATTAGTTTTTTATAGAAATACATAAAGAAGTGATGTGTCGATCATAAACTGTTTGACTATATATTCACACAGTTGTCTGTCTTGGAGACTGTAAAGTTAAAAGTGTGAACGACTCGTTTGATTTTGCGCTACTTGATTATTTCAGAGAAAAAAAAGCGCATTAATATGAAGCAAGAAAAGAGAGAGAGAGAGAGAGAGAGAGAGAGAGAGAGAGAGAAAGAAAGACAAAGCAGCTTTTTATTCTGCACTGAAAACTATAGTAGTTTTTGATAAAAAAGAAACGCCGAATTTTTTGAAAAGACATTTTTTGTCTCTATTACATAAGTCGAAGAAATAAAAATAAATAAGATTTTTGTATTACATTAAACAACGCTCGAACTTACTGCAATAAAAACGCGTTTACATGTTACTACAGTGCGCCTTTGTTAAGACAGCGATCGGGGCGGATCGCTCCCTCCGCACCTCTTTTAATACGTCTCTATACAGGGTGCCCGACAATTAGCGCTCTGATAGAAAAACATTTACAAAATTAAGTGACGAACTCTTGCATTAAAATTGTAATTTGCAATTATACAGATATATTTTAGGAAATAGATGTAAAAACAGTAATCTTTTATAAAATATTTGTAAGTGCTTACAAAATTACTTTCCAAATACTATTTCGGCAAAATAATAACAATATAACGAATCATCTTAGCAGTATTTGCAAAATATATTTTAAAAAGAAATTATCCAATAATTGAGAAAAAAATTTTAGCTATGTGATGTCTAAAATATGTAGAAATATAATTACATATAAAGAAATCAACTTAATTCATAATATATACTTATGAAAACGTATACTGACTTTTTCGCAATTTTTGACAAATATTACTTACAAAGTTTTATTTTGACTAAACTGTTGCGTTATCGCGAATGATCTTAATGCAATTATTGCAGGATCGTCGTTCTTCCTGATGCCATTTTTGTGCAAGTGCTAGTTTCACAATTTGCCTATTAGGGAATCGTATCCAGATAAAATATAAAATACAACAAAAAATACAAAACAGGAAATCTTATTTTTTTCATCAAAATAAATAAATCTAATGTCAAGATGTATTAAAAATGAGTTTTTAGTTTTAATTTATGTAGTTACTTATTTACAGAAAGATAAAAAAAACCATAGGAAAAGAACAAAATTAGAAGTTACATTTTATTGCAAATATTGTAACACTGTTGATTTCTATTTTTTTATTTTTCTTATATTCTAAAGTTTACATACAACAAATATTTAATTATTGTAATAGAAGAAATTAAATGTTTTTGTGTTCTTTATGGAATTCTTCTAATAAATAAATAAATAAATTCTTAGTATCAACAGTTTGCTGTTTTTCTTTAATCACATATTTGTAATATCGAGATGTTAATAATGATTATATTATTTATTCATTTATTTATTAAAAGAGTTTGTCTTAAAATAACCCCTTCTACAAGCGGTGAGACGGTACTTATCAAACACCCTCTATAACATTATGACAATAAAAGAAAACTTTATATTGTTCAATGTTATGTAGCGAGATATATTAATTAATATTACAAGAATTATATAAAACTGTAAGTATTAAGTTAATTATAGTTTATTATGTATGTATTACAAAAAACATATTTATTATATAATTCTTATTTATCTTAAAAATAGCATTTGCAATTAATTTCTCTTGTTACTTTCTATTATTTTTTCAGATTTTAACAATGTACAATATTTGCTAACAAGATCTTCTGTGTGAACATGATCTAAGGTAAAAGTGAACATAATTATATGTAATATAATGTGACTATTTTTGCTAATAAAAATACTCTAAGAAAACATGTGTTATTTCCAGACGAAACTTTAGTGCCTACTACTCATACTCGTTTATCATTTAAAAAAACAAAGCGACATTATCTTTACTCTAAAAAAAATCTCTGTTGTTACAAAACTTCTCTAATGTACAAATGTACAAATAATGTCATTTGTCGTCATTTTTATCTATTGTTCTAACACATTTAACATTATAAAAATTTATAAAATGATATAGTAGACTGCAAGACTCTTTATAGGTTTTATTGAGCGTATCGAACAGTCAAGTAACATCTTTGTTTTATAAGCACTAAAAACTAAAGATAGAGTAATGCAGTAGCACAGATAAAGCATTCTTTTTTATATCTACGGGTTTATCTCAAAGTATCAATCAGAAGCAGAAGTGATTTGATTGAACACTGATGAAAAGTTATTTATTAAACTATAATAAGTTCAATAAGAAAAGAAATCAATTTTCGTATAAAAGAAGAATAGAATTCCGCACAAAATCGCANAGTGGTGATAATGATATGCGCGAGAGATTAACAGATTACTCGCCGATGGTTGTAAGGATGGCTTTCTGATACAAGATATGCTTGAAGCGGACAATTTTTCGTCCGTTCCGAATTTCTNATCTTATTGACTTTACATATAGTTTTTGAGCTTTATTTTGATACATGTACACGTCAAAAAGAACCATGAGAGCAGCTACTCCATTAAAAAGTCTTACGTTACGACGCTCTCGGCTGATGCTTTTAACATCATAAACCCATAAAAGTGCAGAAACTACGGCGCAACATCCACTTTCAAACGTGCAGTACGAATGTAATCCAATTTAATTTTGTGTTGCAATAACTGTTAAATAATTTAAAACATTTTTCATATTTTACTTAGTCGTTTTAAAGAAACAAATATTGAACTTATCATTTTAAATAAACAACGTACATGAAAGTATTTGCATGTTGCACAGTCACAACACATATTTCAAAAGTCATATGTTTATCACTATACACATAATTGTCGTATATCGCGGTTTATAAATTAAAGATTAATCTGTTTCTTTACTATGCGCGCTTGTGCCTCGATAACGCGATTTATAAAATGCGGCATTTCTATGGAACGGAACAACCGCGTTATATAAAAGTTACCTTTATATATGTATGTACATGAAATACAACTTAAATAAGACGGTTTCCACAATACACATGTTTACATCGTGATATATAGTTCTCATTTCACGAAAACGACTATCGTGCAGTTATCGAGTATCTTTCGAATAAGCATGATCGCAGATATTCATAGCCACTTCGTTTTTNATCTTATATGATAATACTTCTTGTGATTCATGTTTTATATTTTAATGGATAAGATAATTATTTTAAACATGGTAAGTCACATTACAAGCTTGTATATTATTTGTTGAATATTTATATTCTTTGTCACCTATAACTTGTATCTTTCATCATATGCTGACAAAATATAGAATCCGTTCTTTATATATAACATTTCTTTGTTCTCTCTCTCTTTCTCTCTCTCTCTCTCTCTCTCTCTCTCTCTCTCTCTTTATATATAAAATATATATCTACTTTATATATATCTATTTTTTTTCTTAGTTATTGTACTACGCATAATACTTGTTAATATTCTATACATTATTATATTATTATTACATGAATATTACTACGATTTAAAAATATCTTTGTTACATTGCCGTAATATGCAATGTGTGACGTATTATATTATTAAAACGCGCTCACAAAATGTGGACAGTTTTCTAGAAAGTAAAACTTTGTTTGTTCAAATAATATTTTTGTCATAAACGTTCTACAACTTTGGATTTTTTTTTTCAATCGTTTTTCTATATGTCAAATTGATGAAAACAACACAATCATGACAAATATTATGTGAGTGTATGTGTATACGTGTATATGTACGTGATAAATATAAAGACATCGCGGCATAGTGATAAACGTACTAATAACGGTCATACATATCTGTTGGTGGCAATTATATTTGAAAAAGCAATCTATGGTCGCGTTTAGCAAAACAAACGTTGAGTTGTTTTCTTCTCAATATTCGACGTTGAGTAATTGGTTTGCTAATTATATTTGAGCTAATTCTATTTGATTATTACAAAGCAGCTTGTTCTCTCTCTGCTGTACGCAACCATTTATTTTGTACAATTTAAATACGTATGTTGCGTTTTTTTTTGCATACTATTGTCCAGCAAACAATTTACTTTTATAGATTTACAGTACGCAGATGCTTACATTCTTTGGAAATTTGTGCTTAATATTTCTAATCGGAAATGCTTCTTCAATTGAGAAGAATGTATCTAAAAAATTGCATTGCATAAAACCGATATCTTATGAAATGAAGATTTTTCCGCAAATACAAAATAACTCTCTTAACGTTGAATCTCANGTCGAAATAAACGTTACATGTTCACAGTCACCTATAAGATTAAAACTTGGACCTTATTGTGATGAATCGAAAATTTCTTTTCTTGGTAGTAATATACGCGATAATTTTACTTTTGTACTTTGGACAACGTCGAAGTCAAATTTTACAAAACATCGATTCAAAACCATCAGAGTCATTCTAGTGAATCGCAAAAGTAGTACAGAGTCGCTTCAAATAACATATCTAAAAACCGGAATATACAGGATAAATACGGTATATAATTGTACTTTAGACAAAGTTGCTACTGTTTTATCATATGTACAGCAATCTGAAGACATAAAGTAAGTGCATAATAACTTGAAGCATTAATTAGTATTACTGTTGTTCTAATATAATTTATATATACTTTTATTAGAGTAAATTATTAATTTATCTCTAGCACTCACGTTTTTCACTATATAGATACTTAATTTTGCCGCGTATTCCCGCTGAATGGATATTTCCATATTGGAAAAATTCAGCAACTAAGGCTACATATAGTATTCGCATTTATCACAGCAATGATAAAATTGCTTTTTCACATATGCGTGGTTATAGAACTCTTGAAGGAAATATGTCCTGTACATACTTTCCTCTTACACCTACAGTAGTGTCTACTCATTTAGTATCAGTAGTAGTCGTATCTTTGGAAGTTTATTTTTCCTTAAATAAATCACATATGACAAGTAGCTTGGTATATGCAATATCTGTTATTAAAAATATCAGGTACTATATTAAAAACAATTGCCCGAAAAGCCGGAGATTCCAGGTTCGACTCCTGGCTGAAGAGTTTTTTTTGCAATATTTGAAAAATTAGTTAGGAGAGTATTCGGGATTCTTCATATATTTGATGCAGAAGCATCTTATATGATTTAAAGAATTGTAATTTCAATTCTAAAAAACTCACGTGAAAAATATTATACGTGAATTCATATATATATGTATATATATGTATTCATACATACTCACATTTCCGCACAACACCCTGGGAACGACTTTACATGACCTTCTATTCATATATTAGTTTAAAAAACTATAGAGCCCGAGAGTAATCTCTATTAATCACTATTGTCTTTTAATTTTGTTTAATATATTTGTTTAAAACAAAGGAATGTTGAACTGACTATTTTAAAACATCTCGTATATAAGAAAGGTTTTGCATATTGATCAGTGAAAATTTACACTTTAAAAGTATTTTTTTTACTACAGATAGCTCCCGTAGAACGCGGTTTTGATATAACGCGATTTATAAATTGTAAAATGGAGACTAAGTATTTTGTTTAGTCAATATGCGCGCTTATGCGAGTTTCGTATATCGCGATTTATAAACCGCGGCATTTTTGTGGAACAGAATATCCCCGACTTACAAAAGCTACCTTTATACAGTGGCGTAATAAGAAAAGACAGCGACCAGAACGGTTTTTTTTCTTATTTTTTATAAGATTACTTTAATATACTAATTTTAATACCTACCAAATAATTGTTTTAGAGTGCAGTCAAAGCTTCACTGCAAATGTTTTGAAGCATCGTTCTATCTTTATTTCTCGTTAAATGTAGAATAAAGATAGAATGATACTTGCAAACATTTGCAGTGAGACGTTGACCGCACCCTTAATCTTGTGAAAATTATTATTTTAGTTTACATTTTACTTTTTTTAATCAATTAAGTTTTTATAAAAATAAGACAAAAGTAATGTCTTGATCGTAAATTATTTGGCTATTTATTTGCACAGTTGTCTGTGTTACAGACTGTAAATATAAAAGTGCGACCGACTCGTACGTTTGTGCGCTACGTAATTATCTCGGAAGAAAAAAAGCGTATTATTAATAAGCAAGAAAAAAAACAAAGCAATTTTTTTATTCTACACCGATACCTTTAGCAATTTTTGATAAACAAAAAACGCCGAATTTGTTGAAAAGACATTTTGTGTCTATTACGCACGTTGAAAAAATAAGAATAAATGAGATTTTTGTATTACATTAAACAATGATTAAACTTTAACCTTTTATGGGCCCATGTAACTTTCAAGTCACAAGCTAATATATCCACATTTTACCAAATAGGTTTAGTTTTTTTCACAAGATGATGTATACGTCTTAATTATATAATGCCTCTGAAATAACCAATAACACTATTGATGACGGTTGGCAGCACCATCAACCTGAAATGTCAAAATAAATACTTTGCAAGTTGTCTGCAAGAAAAAAATTCGGCCCACAGAGAGTTAAGCATTAAAATCGCGGTTTTATATTGCTCCATTGAGCCTTTGTTAAGACAGTAATCAAGGTAGACAGTATCGCTTTCTCCGCACCACTTTTAATACGGCACTGTCTGTATATGTATCTACATGACATACACTCTAAGTAAGATGTTTTCTACAATACAGATGTCTTCATTGTGATGTATATTTATCACTTCACGGAAACGACTGTCCTGTAGTTATCGAGTATCTCTCGAACAGACGAGATCGCAGAAATCCTTAAACACTTTGTTTTTAACCTTATATAGTGATAATTTTGTGTTCCAAGATTTCTATTTTACTGAACACGATTATTATCTTAAGCATGGTAAGTCAGTAACAGATCGGTCGTATATTTGTTGAATATATATTTGTTGAATTTATATTTGTTGTCCAATGTAACCTCTATTCTTTATCATACGCTGACAAAAAATAAAATCTGTTCTTTCCTCTTTATATTTAAAAAGTATATATGTACTCTATTTTATCAGTTATTGTATCTACCTATTTGACAACCCGGTAAAAAATATTTCATATATACTTATATACAAATTAAAATAATTATATCTAATTATGCAAATTTATATACCAAATATGTCCATACAATTTTATACATGAAAAATATTTTACCAGAAATATACTCCATACATTATTAATACAAAAATATTACTACAATCTAAGAATATCTTTTTTACATTGACGTAAATTGCAATGTGTGACATACTATATTAGTACAACGCGCTCAAAACATGTGAACAGTTTTCTGTAGAATATAGCTTTGTTCGTTCAAATACTATTTTGTCATAAATGTTCACCATACTTTGTACTTTTTTTTTTTTTTAAAAAAAGTCCTTCTATATGTCAAAGTGATGAAAACAACACAATAATAACAAATATTATGTGAGTGTATGTGTACGCGTGTACGTGATAAACATAAAGACATCGCAACGTAGTGATAAATATGCTTATAACGGTCATATACATCTGTTGTTGGCAATTTTATGTGAAAAACAATTTATGGCCGCGTTTAGCAAAGCAATTACTGAATTGTTGATACTCTTGTCACTACTCAACGTGGAGTAACTGGTTCTAAAAGTAAGAGTCAATCATGTTCGATTGCTATAAAGCAGATTGTTTTACTGAACGCAACCATTTATTCTATACAATTTAAATCCGTTGTTGCGATTTTATTTGGATATTTCTTGTTTAACAAACAATTTACTAACTAAAAAATGAATAAGATCATACGAGCCGCTTTGCAAGATGTTATGCTGAAATGTTCTATTATATATATGTATACATATATATATGTTCACATGTAAATTTTTACACGTGTTTTTTTAACGTTATTTTTTCGCAATATTCTAAAATTAGTTCGGGGGGTATTCGGGGTCTGTCATACATAGAGATGCAAGTATAGCATACTGTATGATTTTAAGAATTGAAATTTCAATTCAAAAAACACGTGTAAAACTTTACATGTGAACATATATATATGTATACATATATATAATAGAACATTTCAGCATAACATCTTGCAAAGCGGCTCGTATGATCTTATTCATTTCTTAGTTATTACTTTAAGAGAGCCTTAAGTTTTTTTATTAATTGTTAAACAATTTACTTTTATAGGTCCACATTACGCAGATGCTTACATTTTTTGGTATCTTGTGCCTAATATTTCTAACCGGAATTGCTTCTTACAGTGATGAGACTTTATCTGAAAAATCACAGTGCATAGAACCAATATTCTATGAAATGAATATTTTCCCGCAAATACAAACAAACTCTTTCAGCGTTGAATCTCGCGCTAAAATAAACGTTCCATGTAGACAACGAAATATAAGATTATATTTCGGACGTTATTGTGATCAACCGAAAATGTTTATCAGTAGTGATTCACAAAATAATTTTACTTCTGTGTTTTGGGACATAAACTCGGTGGTATTTTCAACGGAAGGTCGATTCAACAGCTTACACATCACAATCGTTTCCGTGGATCGCGGAACTAATGAAACCAACCGACTAACATATTTACAAAGTGGAAAATATTGGATACATGCAAATTATAATTGTAGTTTAGAGAAAGTTGCAACGGTTTTTTCATATGTCCAGCAATCTGAAGAAACACAGTAAGTTAATACTAAGTTGAAGAAGTGATTAGTATTACGTTTATCCTGTTGAAGAATGATTTATATATATATTACTAGTGAAGGAATAATTTATATCTAGCACTCGTGTTTTTACTATACAGATATTTGATTTTGCCGCGTATCCCCGCTGAATGGATATTTCCATGTTGGGAAAACCCAGCAAATAAGGCCACATTTATTATACGAATAATTCATGCTTCCAATGAAATTGCTCTGTCACATACGCGTGGAACTAAAATGTTTGCAAGAAATGAGACTTATACATTATTTCCTATTACACCTTTAATGTCTACTTATTTAGTAGCAATAGCAGTCGTACCATTTGAGATCTATATCTACTCAAACAGATCACAGATACTAAGTACCATATCATATGCAGTATCTCTTATTACTAATATAACGGCTTATGTTACATACAATTGGCAAGATGTGCCACAATCTCATGTGTTTTACAGAGTACTTCCACTAAATTCGAGCCATTACGAAACTATAATAACTAAAAATCTTGTTTTTTTCAAGTAAGATACATTTTACGACAACAGCTCTCAACCAGATGAGAATAACATGACTGCACTAAGAACAATGTTATTTTCAGTGAAGCTGCCATTATATACGATAAAAACATAGATTCACTCACACAAAACAAAAAAGTAACATGTTTGGTAGCACGTAGTGTAATACAAGAAATTTTCAGTGATTGGGTAGCTACATTTAAACAGTCTGAATCTTGGTTTATGGAAGGTTTTTCAAATTTTTACGGACTGTATATTATCGATCAGGTAATTCATACATTATTATAGTTGTTTACACTTGTAATTTAAATGGCTTTTTATACACAAATATTATTTAAAATAAAATTTATCCTACTAATATATACTTATACTATTGTAACATTTTACTAGTAATCTTTTGTTATAGTTGTATTATTTTATTAAGATCCAAACATAGTAACTATACGTAAGAGTATGTATTAAATTTTATGTATACATACTTACTATACAGGGTGTCCGACAATTACTTTAACATCTCTCGTAGGCAAATAGAAGAAATAAAACTGAGAGTCAAAAAGTCCTGAATCATTATTTTCTATTACATATAATAAAGGAGTAATTATTGAATAAATCAAGCCAATCAGCGCCGATCTTTAGCCGGGCGCACGTCAGTGGGCCGCGCGGAGCGCTCACGCACACCAGGCCCGTGGTTCACTGACATGCGTTCAGCTAAAGGTCGGCGCTGATTGGCTTGATTTATTCAATAATTACTTCTTTATTATATGTAATAGAACAAAATGGTTCAAACCTTTTTGACTCAGTTTTACTCTTTCTATCTGCCTACGAGAGATTTTAAAATAATTGTCGGACATCCTGTATATATATTCATGTTTACAATATATTCATGTATACAATATCGCCACTTTTTACGTTTAATCCTGTAACTATAAAACGCAAATTTAGAGAAGATCAAATCACCAGTTTAAATTCTTACATGTTTTAAAACTTTACGTTTTTCTAGGTAAAGAAGCTTTTTTCCAATTTTTTCTTTATACATATTTTAATCATAATTATATTTGTTCATTATTTGTTTATCATAAGAACGTCAATTCTGAGTATTACTATACAATAAACTGTAAATCTCGGAGTGAGTCCCAAATAGACACAAGATAAAACGGATACGGCAAAATGTGAATCGGACACACACTCAATCGCACACGACAAGACACGGACACAGAACTGAGACAATCGGACACAGTAACAATTGGACACAAGTTGAAGCGGACACACAACGCTTGTAGTAAACATAGTATACTGACGTGACAAGCAACGGAACGAAAACTGAAGCAAAATTTCATATAGGTTTCTACTTTCCACGCAAAGCAAAAGGGAAGTGCAGTCCTTCTTTGCCTACACGTTTAGAGCACGAACAAAAAAAAACATCAAAAAAGTAATCTTGTTTTAATACTAATGCGTCCGATTCAGACTGTCGTGTGTCCGTTTCATCTCGTGTTTGTTTCAACTTGTGTCTGATTGAAACTGTGTCCGATGTACACATCTTGCTGTGTCCGATTCATTTGTGAGTTCATATGGAACACACTCCGTCTGTGACACTTATACAAGGTGTCCTAACAACTTTGACCAAGCCAAAGTGTGAAGATAGATTACATTAATCTGAATAGAAAAGTTATATATCATTTTGAAAAATTCGCAATAGGTATTGAATAGGTAATTAATAAATGACAGCTTCATGCGATCAGCTGATAGTCGCTTGCTGCTGTTCGCTGCGTTATACCGCATCACATGATCGCGAGCAAAACGCCTTCTTATCCCTTTGCTGTTTTCTTTGTACCGCCAAATATCAGCTGATTGCAAAAAGCTGTCACACGCTACACGTCGCGCTTGCTTGTTTACTCTGTCTCTCGTTGCTAGGATATTGCATGAAGAAAGCCATTTTTCTTCACAGCTGATAAGCATACGTCTACAGCGTCCGGACCATCGCTTCCCACGCGCTCATTGGCTTACATTTATTAATTAACTATTCAATACCTATTGCGAATTGTGCAAAATGATATATAACTTTTCTATTTAGATTAACGTAATCTACCTTTATACTTCGCTTTGGTCAAAATTTTTGGGACACCCTGTCTAAGCATACGTAAATAGAGACGATATTTACACATTTTTATATATAAAACATATAGAAATAGTGTGTGTAATTTACGCATATACAGAACACAAACCCATATAATGTCTATGTCTTAAATATCACAAACTTTTTTTTTAAATGTTTTATATCATATATATATATATATATAATATTAAATATATTAAATTAGTGTATGGTCATATAAAGTTTTTTTTATCTTACTTTCCGTTAAAAAATGTGTCGTATTGATAATACGCTGCTTTAGTATAAGATTTTCTACTACAAGATGTCATAAAGTCTGCTCTTTTAAAATCGTATTGTTTAAACTATATTAATACATAAAACTGTATTGTATATGCATATATAATAGCTGAGTTACTTAAATAGTATTTGTATACTTTTATTAAACTATTGTAGATTTTTGGTCAATCTTTACTGAAGTCGCTAGTGGTCCAAACACGACGGGGAATTCTTGATTTTATAGAAGCAATTATTACATATGATCTTCCAGTTACAGAAAATTCACCGTCCATACCTAAAAGCTCGATTTTTCTCGAAGTGTGGCGAAAAAGTGGTAAGAGAATTATATTTATTGGGTAAATTTTCACTTAATTTACATTTCACATATAACTTTGTTACCACAACATTATGAAAAATCGATATATACACTTTAGAAGATGCTGAACTGACGGCGAAAGTTTGCTTCAGCTGCCACATTCAGCCGACATTAGTTTTTTTTGTGTGTGACAAAAGATTAATCAAAGATTTTTACCTTAAACGGATGCTTACTGCGATGTGCTATTTCTGTTACGTTTACATATAAACAAACAAAAACCGACTGATTAACCAGTTACAATTTTGTATGCATGTGTTAGGTCACGTTGACTGTAAAAAATAACTAATAAAATAATCTACATAAATAAACGATAAACAACACAAAAATAGTATAACTACTTTTATTTAATATATGTACACAATAGTAGCCTATGTAGTTGTTTGAATCAATTATCTTTATATTATATAAATTTATGGTCATTATATAGATAGCTTTTTTATTATAAATTTTCTATTTATTATACAATCAAAATTATGTTGTAGCAATCAATCTATTTTACATGGTCACTGACAAACATGTCCTCTACAACTTTATGTTTGAAAAAGCCATAAACTTATATTATAACACGTGAGTATATAAATTATTATGATAAGTTGCGCAAAATGTTTATTTGTGTAATTCACATTATACGGTATCGTCAAAACGTAAAGAAAATACTATTTTTTCTTTGAAACATTTATTACCTAATTTTATTACCTAACATCAGTGTACTTTTTATACTACTCTCGTTTGTTATTAGTTCACGTGATACTTATACTACACAGTCAAATTTTGATATTTTATGGAGTAAACTACTATCTGAGATGCCTACGCACAAAAACACGTCTTTCCTCAGAATTTTAACGACTGTGATAACTTCTTGGACACACGTTGGTTATCCTTTAGTGCAAGTAAACCGACACAACAATACACGGACTCTTGAAATATTGATTAGAGACTGTTTTCTAAGTAATATAGAGAAATCTTGTGTAAGCACGTGGTGGATACCTGTGACCTATACAACAATACGACAGTCTAATATCAAATATCAATCGTACTTACAACCAGACGAAAACAATATTATAGTTTCGAATATTGAAGAAGATGATTCTGCAATTTTTATAGATGTACCTGGTAATATTTTTACACACATGGATTATTAAGTTTTGTCGTTTGCTCTTACATAGTACCTTTGAAATTTTCGTCAATGTATTATATTTACTGTTTCTTGTTTTATTGTTTTATTTATCTTTTTTTTGTCTTTCTAGTATTCTCACTATTATCTTTTGTCACTCATTCTAACACTTAATTGTTGTAGGATATCGCGTCAACTACGATCGTAAATCTTGGAAGAATATTGCTCTCTTCTTGAAAACTACACCATTTAATATGTTGAATTTATCTGACATCACATTAGCTCAAATTCTCGACGATGCTTTTTATTTTTTAATACAAAATACAGATTATAATGAAAATTCTGTTTTAAATACTTATGAAAATCTAAACATATTTTTCGATATTGCCAACAATGTATTTCACATGAACAATTCCTACATAGCTTGGTATCCAATATTTACTGCTTTTGAGTACTTATCAAAGATGTTTCCGTTTTCAGAAAGTGCATACATCAAGGTAAATAGTACTAAATTAATAAATTAATTAAATGATAAAAAAAGATAAAATTAAACGATAACTAAGTTTCTTAAATTTTTATAATATAATTTATCAAACTTTGTTACATTAGTTTGTACTTTTGCAATCAATACACAGAAACTTTTGTATAATACATTATAAATAAACAAGTTGTTTTGAACATAAACATCCACATCAAAAAGAGACACAAGATAAAAAGATGAATTATATTTATCACATGACTTGTTTGTTGATATCTGTTCAAACATATGTTGTACAAAAACCTGTGATAGATTAAACAAATAGTAAATATTACTTAGATTACTATTAGATATCTGACGTTTTCATACATGTATAAGTTTCAGATAAAGAAAAAGAAACATTTACATGTACATAAGCGTTTGATAAAAACATTGAAATATGAAATGTATTAAATATAAAAACTACCACATTTAAAACTTTATTCTTACGTAAATATATTATAAACATTTATTAAATAAACTAAGTGTAAAAAGTATATCATAAAACGAACTTATATTTTATGATTTTTTAGTATAAAATTCTGGTTGTAGTGAATACGTTTCTTGAGTATTCGTCGCATACACCTTCTTCCGAAAATAATGTCATTAATCAGTTATATTACGAAGTTTTAAAATGGGCATGTATTCTCGATAGCATAAAGTGCAAAGATATTGTTATGGCTGAATTAACGTGGCATATACATAATCCTGCACGAAACAGGTACCTTATTGACTTAATAGCAAACTAATAGTATTAAAGACGTTACCTGATTATAGTTACGTTGTTTTACGTTTATATACGATTATATCACATACATTTTACATTGTTTTTATTATTGTTAGTATTAGTATTTTTTTTGTTGTTGTTGTTCTTGTTCTTGTTCTTGTTCTTGTTCTTGTTCTTGTTAAAAAAAAAAAACATTATCGCGACTAGTGATTTCTTTATTTCTTTCTCTTTCTTTTCTTTGAGTAAAGTTATATATATTGTTTCTTTGCAGACTTTTGCCAAGTTGGCAGAAATGGATATTTTGCCAGAGTTTAATGGTAGAAAATTCCACGTATGAAAACTCTTCTACATGGTATACATTAAAAACCATGCATGAAACGCAGTCAAAAGTAGAAGAAATGTTTAAATTTTTACTTTGTTCTAGACTTCGCAGGAATATTTTCTTATCTTTTAATTTCTTTGCAATTAATTTTCTACCATCTTATGGACGTAGTATAGATTTAAAGAAAAGTGATAAAGTTTCTTTTCTTTTTAATCTTTTTACAAGGCATTCAAAAACTCTTGCATCGCTGACGTCTATACTAGAAGAAATACGTTCCATAGAAAGGTAAACTATTTTTTTGTATGTATAGACTTTTGCATATTTACATAATGTAGTTACGTTCTATATAAACTGCATATGAAATCCATTTGCCGCATATACGATGTTGTATTATAATATATACTTAATACGTAAACAAATAAATTTTACATATTAATTTTCATTGTTACTTGTGACAGCGACAATAACATACATGCAATAATGAACTGTATTATTAATAACATACATTCAGACGAAGGCCTGTCGATGGTATGTATAGGAAGTACTAGATATAGTCATTTGCTTTATCAATATATATAGTTTACTTTATCTAGTTTTATATATATAAAAACCTACACATTTCGGTTTTAAAACATATTATATATTTATATACATAAGTATGGTAGACGTATTTTGTAGTTATATATCTTACATTGTTTTTGATATAATATAGGAATAACAATAGGTAATATTATGTGGTTTTATACAATGCGCACGCACATCACATTCAATGATAACAGCACAAAATATTTTCAGGTTCGCAATGAAAAGTTCGTACAAATGCTGAGGGACAGACATCGTGCGGTAAATATTTTTATAGACTATTTGAAGTATTCTATAAGTAGTGTTTCTTGTAGTTTAACGATTTTTTTTGTTTTTCTAAATGTAAACTATTATATATTTATAAATTGATATTTTGTTTGTTTTTCGAAACATATACTTTTTTTTATTTAATCTTTGCAAACTTATACAAAATTATTATATAAGTTATTGTGATTTGTTTCAGCCATCTTATGTTATTTACGCCGTGAAAAAAAAAGTTGATGATCGTCGTGATTTTCTAGTTAAAGTAAAAAATAACTTTTTTCCAAGCGATAAAATGCATTTATTTACAGAGATTTAATGTTAGACTTGTATATTCGTTTTCTTTATCTTAAAGGAACAAATGCTACTACTTACTTGTTTTTCTCAATACGTATGTGACTTGTGTGTAATAAGTACAGTTTTCTTTTATGACAACAAAAAATATTTATTACTTATATTTAAAATCGGTAATACAGTTTACCGATTTTAATATAGTTACTAATTCGCGCCAGTTGTCCACAAAAGAAAATCAGATTGGTATTAACAATAAATAGTTTTTATTAATATAGTTGATTAAAGTATTGTTGTAAAGTTAAGTATTCAAAAGCATCTTGCACAAAAAATAAATAAATATTAAGTACATAGTAAAACAATACAACATATATACATAACATTATAGAAATAAAAAAAAAGTTAGATATTATTTAATGTTAAGTTTAACAAGATTACTGATTAAAACTATTACTAATACTTATGAAACAATAACAGTTAGGGTAGTTTTACTCTATTATGTTTTAACTATAAAATAATTTTTGTTATATAATTTTTATTTACAATAAAAAGAACATTTGCACTTCATTTCTCTGGTTACTTTTTAATGTTTCTTAAGGTTTAACCCTCGGGGAACACACCTATTTTTTCAATCAAGAAGAACAATCTGGGTCAATTTGACCCTGTCCACTTTTTGGGATGCTACCATTTAAAATGCACTTATCCGATTGGCTTGAAAAAATTTTCGGATATATTTTGAACAGTTTGTAATATGCCTATATAGTTTTTAAGTGTCGTTAACATTATTAACATTGTAAAAAATATGTTACAAAAAAGCAAAATTGAAGCAAAATATTTTGATCAAAGTCGACGAACAGGGTCAAATTGACCCAGTGTGTTCTCCGAGGGTTAAACAATGTGCAATATTTTCTACCAAGTTTATATGTGATCATATTTATATAATATAATATATGATCCTTTTCTTGTGCTCTACTACAAATACACTAAGAATGTGTTACCACAAACGGAACTATATTGCTTGCTACTTTTATCGTCTCTTTTTGAAAAGTACAAAGTTACAGTAATTTAATTTCTATAATAATATTTGGTGTTACAAATCTTCTCTATGACAACTTCTCAAAATGGACAAATAATGTCATTTGTCATAATTTTTATCCATTGTTTGACTTAGTTTGACCTATAAACATTTTTATAATATTACAAAAGACTCTAAAACTTTACATATATCTTTCTTAATGAACCTATTGAGACGTCATGTAACATGCAGTACACTAGATGCGCGCGTACTCTCGCACTTTAAAATAATAGATATTTACTTATAACTACAATACGTTAAAACTTTATCGACAGACGCGCTATCAGAATTATTGTGTCATTCTATTTTTGTATTATATCTAGGCTGTGTTCAGTTAAGCAAGATGGAACGAACTAATGCAGGAAATGAAGGAAATACAGGAATTGGAACTAATGAAACTAAAGGGTCGTCTACAATGGAGAGTTGTAGGCCGTAACAGTAAGAAATTGACAAATCACAATCGATTATTCTTCTGTACTTTATCTGTGATTGGTCAATTTCTTACTATTACGGCCTACAACTCTCCATTGTAGACGACCCTTTAGTTTCATTAGTTCCAATTCCTGTATTTCCTGCATTTCCTCCATTAGTTCGTTCCATCTTGCTTAACTGAACACAGCCCTAATATGCAATAAAATAGAGCAAAATGAAATAGCGCTCTTCTTTACCGCAGCTAACTCTACAGTTTTACATCGAAGTATCAATCAAAAGCGAAGGTGATCAGGAACCCTGATTACAGATCATTATATTCTACTATTTAATTTTTCTTTGTGTATGTGACAATCTTTACTAAGTTCAGCAAAAAAAGAAAACCGGTCTTTGCATAGGAAAAGTAAAGAGTGCAAAGTGGAGATAACGGTTTGTGTTAAATTGGCGGGATACTCGCTAACATTTAATGGCTGTAAAGTAAGATGGCTTTCTGATACGAGATATACGCAAACCGAACAAGTTTTTGTCCGTTTTACTTTACATTTTTCATTGAACTTAGTGTAGTTTGCAGGCGTCATTTTGCTCTGATTTATGTATATGTCACAGAAAAACCTGAGAGCAGCCAAACCATTAAACTTTTTTCCGACATAATCGCAGTTGCTGCTTTCAACATTACGTATCCATAAAAATAGATGTATGAAACACTTGCAAAGCAACAATCACTTTCAATCGTAGACAGTACAAATGTAATCTTCTTTGAGTCTGTGCTGCAATCACTTTTAAATAGTTTAACAATTTGTTTATAGTTTATTCAATGTGTGTAGTTGTTTCAAAAAAACAAATATTGAATTGATTATCTCAAATAAAACATTTCGAATACGAACGTTATCGCATATTAAACAGTGAAAATTTACATTTCAAAAGTCATAGTTTTATCATTAACCATATTTCTATCAGTAAAGATAACTTTCGTAGACCGCAAATTCAAATGAACGCGATTTACATATTAGAATGGAGACTAAGAGTGCGTTCCGTTTCACGCATATGAGCGCATTTATCTATAGTACATGTCACGTATAGTATAAACAAATGCGAGCATATACGTGAAACGGAACGCAGCTTAAGTACTTCGTTTCTTCACTATGCGCGCTTATGCGAGCTTCGTATATCGCGATTTATAAAACGCGGCATTTCTATGGAACAGACCATCGCCGAACTCCGAAACCTACCTTTATACAGTAGCGTAGTAAGAAAAGACAGCTACCGATGCGGTCTTTTTTCCTTATTCTTTATAAGATTACTTCGATAATAATTTAAATACCAGCCAAATAATTGTTTTACTCTTGTAAAATTCATTACTTTTTTTTACGTTTTACATTTTTTTAACCAAATAATGTTTTATAAAAATACAAACAAAGTACTTACTTGATCGTAAATTATTTGGCTAATTATTTGCACAGTCGTCTGTGTTACAAACTGTAAATACAACAGTGTAAACGACTCGTACGTTTGTATGCTACCTAATTATTTCGGAGGAAAACAAAACGCATTACTAATAGCAAAAAAAGACAAAGCAAGTTTTTCATTCTACATCAACGCCTCTAGTACCTTTTGATAAACAAGAAACGCCGAATTGATTGCAACAACATTTTCTGTCTATTATGCAAAGTGGAGAAGTAAGAATAAATGAGATTGTTGTATTACATTAAACAACGATCGAACTGTAAGCATTTAAATTGCGGTTTTATATTGTTCCATTGAATCTTTGTTAAGACAGCGATCGAGACGTACCGCTTTCTTTGCACCTTTCTCAATACGGCACTGTCTCAATATGTATCTACATGACATACACTCTAAGTAAGATGTTTTTCACAATAGAAATGTTTTCATCGTGATGTATATTTATTACTTTACGGAAACGAGTGTCCTGTAGTTATCGAGTATCTTTCAAACAGGCAAGATCGCAGATATCTTTCGACACCTCGTTTTTGTGACCGTATATAATGAGAATTCTTGTGTTCCAATTTTCATATTTTAATTGATGGGATTATTGTCTTAAATATGGTACGTCACCATAAGCTTGTACATTATTTGTTAAATATTACTATTTGTTGTCAAATGTATCTTCTATCTTTTACACGCTACCAAAGTATGAAATCCGTTTTTTGTTTTTTATATATAAAAACTATATATCTACTCGATTTTCTTACTTATTATACGACTCATATTATTTGTCACTTTACTCCGTACATTAAAATTACATAACTATTACTACATTTTAAATTCTTTTTTGCACTGATGTAATTTGCAATGTGTGACATATTCTATTAATAAACCGCGCTTAACAAATGTGAACAGTTTACTGTAGAATATAGCTTTGTTCGTTGAAATGATATTTTGTCATAAACGTTTCACAAACTTTGAACTCGTTTTTCTTCATTCGATCTTCTATATAGCAACTAAATGAACCCATGACAAATATTATGTAAATGTATGTGTATACGTGTATGTGCAAGCGATAAACAAGGACATCCTAGCATAGTGATAAACATACTAATACTAACGGTCATACACATCTGTTGGTNGCAATAATATTTGTAAAAGCAATTTATGACCGCGTTTAGCAAAACAAACATTAAGTTGTTGTCTTATCAATATTCGACGTTGAGTAATTAGATCAATAAGTAAGAGTTATGTATATTTGAATATTACAGAGTAGCTTGTTTTGCAAAACGCAACCATTTATTCTATACAATTTAAATNTGTTGTTGCAAGTTTATTTGCATATTTCTTGTTTAACAATCAATTTACTTTTATAGACGCACATTACGCAGATGCTTACATTNTGTGGTACTTTGTGCTTAATATTTCTAACCGGAATTGTTTCTTCCACGGATGAGACTTTATCTGAACAATTGCAATGCATAAAACCGATATCCTATGAAATGAAGATTTTTCCGCTAATACAAAATAACTCTCTTAACGTTGAGACTCGCGTCAAAATAAATGTTAGCTGTTTACAGTCATCTATAAAATTAAATTTTGGTCGTTATTGTGATGCAACGGAAATTAATGTTTTTGATAATAATATTTTAAATCGTGATAATCTTACTTCTTTGTCGTGGATGTTGGTGTTATTTTCGAATAAAGATCAATCCAAAAGTTTACTCATTCGTGTTTATCGTTTGAATCGCAATCTTGGAGACTTCACATCTCAACAACTGAATTTACAAATTGGAATATACTGGATAAATGCGGTATATAATTGTATTTTAGACAAAGTTGCTACTGTTTCATCACATGAACAGAAATCTGAAAAAACGAAGTAAGTGCATACTAACTTGAAACATTATTTAGTATTACTTTTGTTNTGTTGCACTATGACTTATATATATATTGACAAGTACTGGAACAAATTATCTTTAGCACTCCCGNTTTTCACTACACAGATATTTAATTTTGACGCGTATTCCCGCTGAATGGATATTTCCGTATTGGAAAAACCCAGCAATTAAGGCCACATTTAGAATTCGCATTTATCACAACAACGATGAAATTGCTTTGTCATATATGCTTGGTACTAGAAGTCTTGAAGGAAATATGTTCTCTACATACTTTCCTTCTACACCTACAGTAATGTCTACTTATTTAGTAGCAGTAGTAGTGGTATCTTTGGAAGATTATTATTTCTCACATAAACCACATGTGAATAGTAGCTTGATATATGCAATATCTGTTATTGAAAATATGAGGTATCATATTGAAAACAATTGGAAAGGTGTATCATGGTCACGTATGCCTTATCACATACTTCCTATAATTTCTAGCCATTACGAAACTTTAATAACTACAAATCTTATTCTCTTCAAGTAAGATACATAACTCAAAACAATAAAGAAAGTTCTTAAACTGCTGTATCAAGAATGAATCGTTTGCAATAAGAACAAACTTCTTTGTAGTGAAGCTGACATTACATACGATAAAGAATTAGATTCACTTACACGAAGAAACAAAGTAACATGTTTGATAGCACGTAATGTAATACAAGAAATGTTCAGTGCTTGGTTACTTACATTGAAACACTCTGATTCTTGGTTTATAGAAGGTTTTTCAACATTTTACGGAATTTATATTATTGATCAAATACTTCATACATTACCATATTCCAATACACTTCTAACTTACAATAAGGTANTTTATATATTTGATAAGAAAAATATATGATACTATTAGTTGTATAAGTATACAAACTTTTATAGATTAACGTGATATCTTTACTGAATTTGATGGTGGTTCAAACACGACGAGAAATTCTTGATTTTACAGAGGCAGTTATTAAATATGATTTTCCAGTTGTAGAAAATTCATTTACATCTCCAAGCTCGACTTTTATTAAATTGTGGCGCAAACATGGTAAGACAATTACAAATAATAAAGAAAAGTTTAGTAATTTAACAGTTTGTAAATGTACAGTAAAATGTCCGCCAATATTATTTCCGTTATGTTTATCGATATTTCTAGGACCTTGTGAGCTGCGTTATTCTTAAAATATGTAATTTTACAGTCATTTTAAAACATTCTATAGTCGATAAAGTATACACATGTTTACTTCATTCTTAATGTTCTTTTTATTTTAATGAATTTTACTTGCAATTAACAGGAAAACAAACTAATCGGCTTATTGTTACTGCGTTATACTCTTTGAAAATGCTACTGCTCTAACACTACTGTATATTTATATCTAAAATTTTAGAGGTATATCTAAATAATACTTAGTAAAGAAAAGTGTATTTAAATATAATTGATTTATATTTTTAAAAAATTAGATATGCATAACTTTTGAAACATAAACAAAAACTAAGAAATAAAATAAAATTTGGGTATTAGAGCCGTTTTGCAGGATGTTGTGCAGAAATATGTATGCGTATATGTACGTGTTTAAAATAAAATTTTATTCAAAAATTGAAATTGTATTTCAAATACGTATTTATATGAATATTTTCTATTGTATATAATTGTATTAATATTTTATATGATATATATATACAATATAAAAGCACATTTCCGAAAAACATCCTGCAAAACATTCTGGCTCTAATAACCGATTTTTATTTCATTTTTTAGTTTAAAGACTCAGAGCCCGAAAAATCTTCTTCTTTAATATTAATTCGATGAACGAAAACGTTTATGTTCAGTTTGGTGTTTAAATGTAAGTTTTTTAACGTCTACGATGATTCATTATGATTAAAAATACTTTTTGATTCATATTTTGAGTAAAGTAATATTTTTTATCATAATGTTTTGCATTTTTGTAATATAAAAAAATACAAAATTATAATATTGTATTAATTACTAAAATGTCACTATTAATACTACAATTATTTAAATATCACAATTAGTAACTAGTATCTACAATTTTATGTAGTAGCACATATATGTACATGTTTTATTATTTCAGTGTTTTGTTTACATGTTTTAAGATATTTCTTTTATTACAATACACCATAAAAAGTAAATCATATATTTGTGATGCAACCTAAACATCCAAACTGTAATTTTTAAGAAACTTAGAATTGCATTTCAAAATATCTGTATTTAAATCTTTTATTAATTTTACTTCAAAAAGAAAAAAGTCTATACAACTATGTTATATTTGTTGTTGTTATTTTCTTATTATTCTCAGTTGTAAGTTGTACATATAAATCACTCTTATGTATTTCACACAAAAACTCACTTTGACATTTATTAGATATCACATGACGATGTTAAGGTTTACTAGACGTTTGGAGTTCTTGTTTTATACTAATTAAAACTATGTGTGTGACAAAAGATTAATAGAACCCTTTTTAACCTAATCGAATGCTAACTGTAATGTGCTTTTTCTGTTACTTTTACGTAAATACAGACAAAAACTAATTTAAAAACGTTTTTAATTGTATCTTGGTAAAATATAAACTACAACAAATAACACAGAAAAAAGTTTTGTGATTAGGCTATCACTATTTAGTATGCATGTGTTAAATCACATAGACCGTAAAGAATCCATTACAGAAACAACGTTCAACTATTGACCGTAACGTACGAAATCACGTTCAACTTGACCGTAAANTTTCAATATTCAGCGTTATATGTTCAATGTAGAGCGTTAACGGTCAAGTTGAACGTGATTTTGTACGTTACGGTCGATAGTTAAACGTTTTTTTCGTAAGGGAAGTACTACTTAAAAAAACTATCTAAATAACTAAAAAATAAACAACAGAAATAGTATAAACATCTTTATTTAATATATGTAAATAAAAGTAGTATATTTCTTTTTTAAGTCACTTGTGTATAAAGTAGCTTTATGTTCCTTAAATGCATTCATAATCATAAATATATAGAATTATTTCAATAGAAAGTCGTACTACATCACTTTGGTCCTACTTTCTTAAGTGAAATTTGTAAATTAGCTTTATCCTATATACATTTATAAGTACTCATAGTTTTGTGTGTGTGTACTTCCAACTTCATAACTTATACAATAAATACAATCGGACTTTTTTTGCAGCAATCAGTATATTTTACATGATCACTGACGAACATGTTCTATACAACTCTATGTTTGAAGAAATTCTAAACTTCTATCATAACACGTGAGTATATAAATTATTAGAAGATTTTGTGCAAAATGTTTATTCGTGTAATTTACTATATGGTATTGTCATAACGGGACAAAATTACTATTTCTTTTGTACTTTTTTCACCTGACATTGATATATTTCTTGTAATACTCTCTGGTTAGTAGTACATCAAGTGATACATACAATATACAGTCAAATGTCGATACTTTATGGAGCAAAGTATTATCAGAGATGCCTACACACAGATATACGTGGTTGATAAAAAGTTTAACAACTGTGATTACTTCTTGGATACACGTTGGTTATCCTATAGTACAAGTAAACCGACACAACAATACACGGACTCTTGAAATATTGACTAGAGACTGTTTTCTAAGTAATAAAGAGAAATCTTGTGTAAGCACGTGGTGGATACCTGTGACCTATATAACAATATCACAGTCTAATATCAAATATCAATCGTACTTACAACCAGACGGAAACAATATTATAGTTCCGAATATTGAAGAAGATGATTCTGCAATTTTTATAGATGTACCTGGTAATATTTTCACACACATGGATTATTAAGTTTTGTCGTTTGCTCTTACATAGTACCTTTGAAATTTCCGTCAATGTATTATATTTACTGTTTCTTGTTTTATTGTTTTATTTATCTTTTTTTGTCTTTCTAGTATTCTCACTATTTTCTTTTGTCACTCTTACTAACACTTAATTGTTGTAGGATATCGCGTCAACTACGATCGTAAATCTTGGGAGAATATTGCTCTCTTCTTGAAAACTACACCATTTAATATGTTGAATTTATCTGACGTCACATTAGCACAAATTCTCGACGATGCTTTTTATTTTTTAATACAAAATGCAGATTATAATGAAACTTTTGATTTAAATACTACTGATAATTTAAACATATTTTTTGATATCGCAACCAGTGTATTTCACGTGAATAATTCCTACATAGCTTGGTATCCTATATTTACTGCGTTTGAATACTTCTCCAAAATTTTTCCGTTTTCCGAAAGTGCATACATTAAGGTAAATACTACCAAATTAATAAATAATTTACATGTTAAAAAAAGATATACTTAAATGATAAGTGAGTTTCTTACATTATACTTATATAATATAGTCTACGAAACTTTACTACATTAGTTTGTAATTTTGGAATCGACACAAAAGCTTTTGTATAATAAATTATAAATAAACAAGTTGTTTTACACATAAAAATCCAAATCAAAAAGAAACACAAAATAAAAACATAAATTATATTTATCAAATGACTTGTTTGTTGATAACTGTCCAAAAATATGTTGTAAAAACACCTGTGATACATTAAACAAAAAGTAAATATTCCTTATTAGATATTTGACGTTTTCAAACATGTATAAGTTTCAGATAAAGAAGAAGAAACATTTACATGTACATAAGCGTTTGATAAAATCATTGAAATATGATATGTATTAAATATAAATAATAACTAATATAAAACTTTATATTTACGTAGATACGTTATAAACATTTATTAAATAAACTTAAGTGTAAGTGTTAATGTATAAAACAAACTCATATATTTTGAATTATTAGGATAGAATTCTGGATGTATTGAATAAGTTTCTTGNGGATTCGTTGCATACACCTTCTTCCGAAAATAATGTCATTAATCAGTTATATTACGAAGTTTTAAAATGGGCATGTATTCTCGATAGCATAAAGTGCAAATATATTGTAATGACTGAATTAACGTGGCATATACACAATCCTGCACATAACAGGTACGTTATTGATTTAATAGCAAAATAATAGTATTAAAGACCTTACCTGATTGTAGTTATGCTGTTTTACGTTTATATACGATTATAACATAAATTTTACATTGTTCTTATTATTATTATTATTAGTATTTTTGTTGTTGTTGTTGCCTTTGTTGTTCTTACAAAAAAACAACATTATCGCGTTTAGTGATTTCTTTATTTCCTTCTCTTTCTCTTCTTTGAGTAAAGGTATATATATTGTTTTATTGCAGACTTTTGCCAAGTTGGCAAAGATGGATATTTTGCCAGAGTTTAATGGTAGAAAATTCTATGTATGAAAACTCTTTTACATGGTATACATTAAAAACCATGTACAAAACACAGTCAAAAGATGAAGAAATGTTTAAGTTCTTACCTTGTTCTAGACATCGCAGAAATATTTTCTTATTTTTTAATACCTTTTTAACTAATGTTTTGCCATCTTATAAAGATACTGTAAATTTAAAACAAAGTGATAGAGTGTCTTGTCTTTTTAATATTCTTGCAAAGCATTCAAAAACTGTTGCATCGCTGACGCCTATACTAGAAGGAATACATTACATAGAAAGGTAAACCACTTTTTCTTAGGTATAGAGTTTTGCATATTTATACACAATGTATGTACGTTCTATATTGACTTCATATAAAATCCACTTGCCGCATATACGATGTTGTATTATAATATATACTTAATACGTAAACAAATAAATTTTACATATTAATTGTCATTGTTTCTTCTGATAGTGACAATAACATACATGCAATAATGAACTGTATTATTAACAACATATATTCAGACGAAGGCCTGTCGATGGTACGTATAGGAAGTACTATATATAGTCATTTGCTTTATCAATATATACAGGGTGTTCCAGAATTGCCGTACAATCTCTCGTAGGCAGGTAGAAGGAATAAAACTGAGTCGAAAAGTCCTGAACCATTTTTTGCGCTCACACACACGAGGCGCGCGGCTCACTGACGTGCGTCTGGCTAAAGGTCTGCGCTGAATGGCCTGATTTACTCAATAATTACTCCTTTATTATAAATAATAGAAAAAAATGATTCAGGACTTTTCGACTCAGTTTTATTCCTTCTACCTGCCTACGAGAGATTGTACGGCAATTCTGGGACACCCTGTATATGGTTTACTTTATCTAATTTTACATATATAAAAATTTACACATTTCGGTTTTTATACATATCATGTATTTATATACGTAAGTGTGGTAGAGATATTTTGTAGTTATATAATATATCTTCAAATGGATTTGATATAATAACGTTAATATGTAATATTATGTTTTTTTACACAATGCGCAAGCACATCACATTCAATGATAACAGCACAAAATATTTGCAGGTTACCGATGAAAAGTTCTTACAAATGCTGAAGGACAGACATCGTGCGGTAAATGTTTTTATAGATTCTTAGAAGTATTCTATACTTCTAAGTAGTGTTTCTTGTAATTTAACAATTTTTTTGAGTTTTTAAATGTAACCTATTATATAATTATAAAATGATATTTTGTTTGTTCTTATAAACATATATTTCTTTTTATCTAATCTCTGCAAACATATACAAAATTATTATATAAGATTTTGTAATCTGTTTTAGCCATCTTCTGTTATTTTCGCCGTGAAATACAAAGTTGATGATCGTCGTGCTTTACTAGATAAAATAAAAAATAACTTTTTTCCAAACCGTTAAATGCATTTATTTACAGAGATTTAATGTTAGACTTGTATACTCGGTTTCTTTATCTTAAAGGAACAAATGCTATCAATTACTTGTATTTCTCACTAGTTTTGTGAATTGTGTTTAATAAGAAAAGTTTTCTTTTAGGACAACAAAAAATATTTATTACTCATATTTAAAATCGGTACTACAGTTTACGGATTTTAATATAGTTAATAATTCGCGCCAGTTGTCCACAAAAGAAAATTAAATCTTTATTAAAAGTAAATAGTTTATAACAGTTTATTTGATTAAAGTATTGTTGTAAAGTAAAGTATTCATTAAGCATCTTGCACAAAAAATAAATATATATTAAGTACATAGTAAACCATAACAACATATATACATAAGATTATAGAAATAAGAGAAAAAAGTTATATATTATTTAATGTCAAGTTTACCAAAATTAATATATATATTGATTAAGATTATTACTAATAATTATAAAACAATAAAACTTACGGTACTTTTACTCTATTATGTTTTAACTATGAAATAATTTGTGTTATATAATTTTTATTTATAATAAACATACATTTGCACGTCATTTCTCTGGTTACTTTCTAATGTTTCTTAAGGATTTAACAATGTGCAATATTATTTGCCAAGGTTATATGTGAACATATTTAAATATATACATTATTTACATGTACCATAATATAATTATTTTGTTTTGCTGTACTACAAATACTCTAAGAACAAATGTGTTCTCCTAAACAGAACTTTATTGCTTGCTACCTTTATCGTCTCTTTTTTAAAAACACAAAATTACAGTAATATTACTCTCATAATATTTGGTGTTATAATTATTCTCTATGAAAACTTCTCGAAATGTATAAATACTGTCATTTGTCGTACTTGTTATCTATTGTTTGACTTATTTAGAGACTCATAAATATTTTTTTAATACTACAGAAAACTCTAAAACTCAACATATATCTTTCTTAATTAGTCTATTGAAATCAGGGACTTAAGAGGATGCTGAACCGCTGGCAAAAGTTCGCTCAGCTGCTACTCAACCGCTATGCTATCGGGTAGGTGGCGCCATCTCTCGGGACCGAATCAAACCAAAACAAGGATAGATGACATGAGAGAGCCAAGGNTAGACATATGTTTCTCTCTGACGCTTCTGCTAAAATTGTACTAATCGTATTTCCAAGTTTTCTTGTCTCACAAGGCTTCAAAATCTTTTTTGAAGCACTCAAAATATTCGTCTATGTTTCTAGTTTGGGATAAAGGTATTTTTATTTGGATTTATATGGCCAATTTTGCATATAAAGTAAAAATGTAGTTTCTGTAATAACAGTCTAAAAACGTTTTTTTTGTTTTTCTTACATTTTTAGGCTTTATCCCATTTTTTACTATATTTTCTTTATTTCTGGAGAAGCATTTTTTATTCCGATTTATAGTTTTCACAAAAAGTTGGAAATACGAAATGATGGTAAAACAGAACGATTCAGCATCCTCTTAATACCGGTATGATTTCAATACCGGTATTATACTAGAGATTGTATACCGAAACCGATATAATACTGAAATTGAGTCTTACCGTTACCGTTATAGTACCGAAACCGATACATTACCGAAAACCGTAATAAAATACCGGTATTATTTCGGTATTCCTATTAATGGTATTCTTAAAAATTAGATAGGTTAATTAAAGCAATTTTTGATGTATAATTAATCTTCCTACCGCTTATTGGACTTATAGACCGACAAAATATAAAGACGCTTTTTTTTATAAACCAATTGAAGCAGCTATTTCTTCATGCTTTCTTTTATTACGTAGCATGATTAATGTAAATTCATGCGGATGAGTCAAAGATACATGTNCCAATAGATTTGTAGCATGATTTTCCTAAAGATATATTTTATNTAAAAAATAATCGACGTNTAGTATATATAAATATATTTAAAACTACTTACAGTAACTTCATGTCTACAATCAGTAATTAAACATAATGATTTGTTGCACGATGAATCATATACTGGAAATACTCGTGTACAAAAGTTGCTTTTCTCTGGCCCATGTTTTCGTATTGGACAAATTTATATATAAATTGTAAAAATCGTCTTCTGTTAGTTTCTTAATATAATATCAATCGCTTAAAAAGTGTTATCAACATAATGACAACACTTATAGTTTTAAGATATTACTTTTAAAAAATCACGAAAAAATTAACGGTAAATATAGGTAAATATGGGTAAATATACCGGTATTTTACCGATATTTTTGGGTAATGGTATGAAAACCCTTATGCAAACTGAAATGCAGATATACCGGTATGACGTCATACCGGTATACGATAAACCTGAAATAGCTGCTTCAATTGGTTTATAAAAAAAAGCGTCTTTATATTTTGTCGGTCTATAAGTCCAATAAGCGGTAGGAAGATTAATTATACACCAAAAATTGCTTTAATTAACCTATCTAATTTTTAAGAATACCATTAATAAGAATACCGAAATAATACCGGTATTTTATTACGGTTTTCGGTAATGTATCAGTTTCGGTACTATAACGGTAACGGTAAGACTCACTTTCGGTACTATATCGGTTTCGGTATACAATCTCTAGTAGAATACCGGTTTTGAAATCATACCGGTATTAAGTCCCTGATTGAAACGTCATGTAACATGCACCCTAATACACAAATTGTGAAAATACTGCACAAATATGACATCCTGAGTGACGACGATTTCTTGCGTTTCTTCATATCCAATCATATTTCTACATATTTTAAACATGACATAGCTAAATTTTTTTTCTCAATCATTGGACAATTTCTTTGTAAAACTAATTTTGCAAATATACTGATAAGATAATTCGTCATATCGTTATTCTTTTGCCAAAATAGTATTTGGAAAGTAATTTTGCAAACAATTACTAATATTTCAGAAAAAATCAATGTTTTTACATTTATTTCCTATAATATGTCTGTATAATTGCAAATTACAATTTTAGTGCAAGATGTTGTCTCATAATTTTGTAAATGGTTTCCTATCAAGGCTGTACACTAGACGCGCGCGCACTCGCACTTTAAAATGATAGATATTTACTTACAACTTTAATACCTTAAGACTTTATCGACAGACGCGCTATCAGAAGTATTGCGTCATTCTATCTTTGTATTATATCTAATATGCAATAAACATAGAGCGAGGTGCACTAGCGCAGATATAGCGCTCTTCTTTACCGCAGCTACCTCTACAGATTTACATCGAAGTATCAATCAAAAGCGAAGGTGATAAGGAACCCTGATGAAAGATCACTATATTCGTTTAGTTGATTTGTTTTTGTGTTTGTGACAACTTTCAGTAAGTTCTTCAAGAAAAGAAAATCGGTCTTTAAATAGGAAACGTAAAGTGTGCAAAGTGGAGATAGCGGTTTGTGTTACATTGGCAGAATCGATAATATCCAATGACTATACAGTAAGATGGTTTTCTGATACGAGATATGCGCAAAGCTACCAAGTTTTCGTCCGTTTCACTTTCCATTTTTCATTGAACTTAGTGTAGTTTGCAGGCGTTTTTTTGCTTTGATTTCTGTATATGTCACAAAAAAACCTGAGAGCAGCCAACCGATGAAACTCTTTTCCGCCATACTCGCAACTGTTGCTTTCAATATTACATATCCATAAAACTAGATGTATGCAACACTTACGAAGCAACATTCACTTTCAATCGTAGACAGTACAAATGTAATCCTTTTTAAGTCTGTGTTAAAATCACTTTTAAATAATTTAACAATTTGTTTATAATTTATTCAATGTAGTTGTTTCAAAAAACCAAATATTGAACTGACTATCTCAAATAAAACATTTCGTATATAAACGTTTTCACATATTGAACAGTAAAATTTTTCATTTCAAACATCATATTTTTTTCACTAACCATATTTCTATCAGTAGAGATAACTTTCTTAGACCGCGAATTCAATACAACGCAATTTACATATTGTAGCAAAATGGAGAAAAGTAATTAAATAATCCGTTTATTTAATATATGCGCGCTTATACGATGCTCGTATATCGCGATTTAAAAAACGCGGCATTTCTGTGGAACAGAATATCCACGAACTACAAAAGTTACCTCTATACAGTAGCGTAGTAAGAAAAGACAACGACCAGTGCGGTTTCTTTCCTTTTCTTTATAACGTTACTTTGCTAATAACTACTTAAATAACTATCAAATAATTGTTTTAGTTTAGTACTAATCACCTGTTTTAATTTACACTTTAATTTTTGATAAGAAATTAATTTCTTACAAATATAAAAAAAGAAGCGATATGTCAATCCTACACTATACTTTGGCTATATAATTCACACAGTTGTTTGTGTTAAAAACTGTAAAATTACAAGTGTGTACTCCTCGTTTGTTTTTGCGCTATTCGATTATTTTAAAGAAAAAAAAAGCGCATTACGAATAAGCAAGAAAAGACAAAGCAGTCTTTTCATTTTACACCAAAATCTATAGGAAGTTTTGATACAAAAAAAGACGCCACATTTTTTGAAAAGACATTTCGTGTTTCTGTTACTCAAGTCGAAGAAATAAGAACAAATAAAATTTTTGTACATTATATTAAACAAAGCTCGAACTTCACCCTATAAAAACGCGTTTATATATTGCTCCAGTCCGCCGACAGCGACCGGAGCGGATCGCTCCTTCCGCACTTCTTTTGATACGCTACTGCTTCTATACATGTATGTATCTACATGACATACACTCTAAGTAAGACGTTTTTCACAACACAGATGTTTTCATCGTGATGTATATTCGTTACTTCACAAAAACGACTGTCCTGTAGTTATCGAGTATTTCTCGAACAGACGAGATCGCAGATATTCTTCAACACTTTGGTTTAAATCTTATATAGCGATACTTTTGTGTTTCAAAAGATTCCTGTTTTAATCAATTGGATTATTATCTTAAGCATGGTAAGTCAGTAAAAGATCGATCGTGTATTTGTTGAATATTTATATTTGTTTTTCAATGTAACCTATATCCTTTATCATACGCTGACAAATTATAAAATCTGTTCTTTTCTCTTTATATTTAAAAAGTATATATTTATTCAATTTTATCAGTTATCGTACGAATCAATCTATTTAACAATACTCCATACATTATTAATACAAACATATTACTACAATCTAAGAATATCTTTTTTACATTGACGTAAATTGCAATGTGTGACATATTATAATATCAAAACGCGTTCACAAAATGTGAGCAGGTTTTTATAAAGTAAAGTTTTGTTTGTTCAACTAATATTTTCTTATAACCGTTCAACACACTTTACACTCTTCTTTTTTTAATCGTCCTTCTATATGTCAAATTCATGAAAACAACACAATAATGACAAATATTATGTGAGTGTATGTGTACGCGTGTACGTGATAAACGTAAAGACATCGCATCGTAGTGATAAACATACTTCTAACGGTCATATACATTTGTTGTTGGCAATTTTATGTGAAAAACAATTTATGGCCGCGTTTAGCAAAACACTTATTGAATTGTCAATACTCTTGTCAATACTCAACGTGGAGTACCTGGCTCTAAACGAAAGAATCAATCATGTTTGATTGCTAGAAAGCAGCTTGTTTTACTGAACGCAACCATTTATTCTATACAATTTAAATCCGTTGTTGCAATTTTCTTTGCATATTTTTTGTTTAACAAACAATTTACTTTTATAGATTTACATTACGCAGATGCTTACATTTTTTGGTACTTTGTGCCTAATATTTCTTACCAAAATTGCTTCTTCATCTGATGAGTATTTATCTGAAACATCGCAGTGCATAGAACCGATATCCTATGAAATGACTCTTTTTCCACAAATACAAAATAACTCTCTCACCGTTGAATCTCGCGTCAAAATAAACGTTACATGTATTACACGAAGGATAAGATTATATTTTGGACGTTATTGTGGTCAACCGGAAATTTCTATCAGTAGTGACATACAAAATAGTTTTACTCCTTTGTTTGTAAAAATAAACGCGGTGTTATTTTTTACGAAAGATCGATTGAACAGTTTAGACATCACAATCCTTTCCCTGAATCGTAAGAATATTAAAATAAACAACCGAATGACATATTTCCAAAGTGGAAAATATTGGATACATGCGAAATATAATTGCAGTTTAGAGAAAGTTGCAACGGTTTTTTCATATGTCCAGCAATCTGAAGAAACAGAGTAAGTTAATATTACATTCGAGCATGAAATGTTACTTTTCTTGAGGTAAAATATGAATTATATATATTTTTTGTGTAGTAACATACTAATTTATCTCTAGCACTAACGTTTTTTATTTTGTAGATATTTGATTTTGCCGCGTATTCCCGCTGAATGGATATTTCCGTATTGGAAAAACCCAGCACTTAAGGCCACATTTAGTATTCGCATTTATCACACCGACGATGAATTAGCTCTTTCACATATGATTGGTGATGAAATTATTGAAAAAAATGCGTCCGGTACATACTTTCCCTCTACTTCTGTAATGTCTACTCATTTAGTAGCAATAGCAGTCGTACCTTGTACCGTAGCCAATTCCTTCTCTTTTTTTTGGAAAGACATTATAATAAACAGAGTACAGATAAACAGTACAGTGTCATATGCAAAATCTCTTATTACAACTATCAAGCATCATGTTAAAAACACTTGGAAAGATGTATCGTGGTCACGTGTGATTTATACAGCACTTCCAATCAATTCTAGCCATTACGAAAGTATAATAACTAAAAATCAAGTTTTCTT
>NW_018021048.1:57195-59054 GCF_002006095.1 Pseudomyrmex gracilis
TGGTTTGTTACACGCAAATATTATTTATAATAAACTTTATCCTACTAATATATACTTACACTATCGTAACACGTCCATGTACCACTGTTGTAATATTACTTTTTTACATTTTTATTAAGATCCAAAATTAGTATCAAAACATAGGTATGTATAAGATTCTATGTATACATATGTATATGTATATATTTATGAGTATATATAGTATCATCATTTTCTACGTTTAACCCCTTAACTCTAAAACGCAAATTTATTTATATTAGAGGAAAGCAAGTAACCTATTTAATACTTTATGTTTCTCTGGATAAAAAAGCTTTTTGTTTTACCTTATGAATATTTTACTTATAAATATATTTTTTTATTATTTGTTTATCATAAAAACGTCACTTTTGAGTATCACTATACAATAAACTATAAATTTCTGGGTGAGTCTCAGATAGACACACGACGAAACGGATACGGCAAAATGTGTAAATCAGACACAGACTCAATCGCACACGACAAGACACAGACACAGAACTGAGACAATCGGACACAGTTANAATTGAACACAAGTTAAGACGTACGCACGACATTCTCAATCGGACACAAGACGCTTGTAGTGACATACTATATTGGCGTACATTGACAAGCAACGTAACTAAAAAAAACTAAAGCAAGATTTTCTATAGATTTCAACTTTCCACGCAAATTGAAGAAAAAGTGCAGACCGCCTTTGACTACACGTTTACAGCACAAACATAAAAATAACATAAAAAAAGTAATCTTGTTTTAATATTAATGTGTCCGTTTGAGACTATCGTGTGTCCGTTTCATATCGTGTTTGTTTCAACTTGTGTCCGAATGAAACTGCATCCGATTGCGACTGTGTCCGATTTATACATCTTGCTTTGCTTGTTTCATTTTCGAGTTCATCTGGAACACACCCGTCTGTGACACTTATATAAATATACGTAGAGAGTGTCTATATATACACATATTTATATTTTTACATATAGAAACATGAAAAGTAATGCGTGTAAAATATGTATGTACAGAACACAAAACCAATATAACGTCTGTGTTAAATATCACAAATTTTTTTTAAACATGTTTATTATTTCATTATATATATAATTATATATATATATATATACTTATATATATATAGTATATGCTCATATAAAGTTTTTGTATCTTATTTTATACTAAAATTTGTGTCGTATTGATAATACGCTGCTTTTATAATATAAAATTTTTTACTAAAAGATGTCATAAATTCATCTTTTTCAAAACTGTATTGGTCAATCTGTATTATTACATAAAACTGTATTAAATGTGCGTACAATAGCTGAAGTTAGTAAATAGTATTTGTATAATAATGAAAACTATTGTAGATTTTTGGTCAATCTTTACTAAAGTCGCTAATAGTCCAAACACGACGAGAATTTCTTGATTTTATAGAAGCATATGTTACACATGATCTTCCAGTTAAAGAAAATTCAACGTTCATATCTCCAAGCTCGATTTTTATTGAATTGTGGCGAAAGAGTGGTAAGAGAATCACATTTATTAAGTACATTTTGACTTCTTTTACAATTTACATATAACTTGCCAAGTTCAGCAGTCGATTTTAGCTCTTTTTAAAAATTTAATCAAAGACTTTTTACCTAAAACGGATGCTTACTGTCATGTGCTATTTTTGTTACTTTTTGTTACTTTTACAAACAAACAAACAAACAAAACTTTAATAATATTTTTTATTGTCTGTCAAAGAAATATATAACAACAAAAAAAAACCACAAAGGTTTAGGATTAACCTGTTATTATTTTGTATGCATGTGTTAGATCACGTAAATCGTAAAAAATACCTACTTAAGTAT
>NW_018021048.1:65084-86195 GCF_002006095.1 Pseudomyrmex gracilis
TTTATTAACTAACATGAGTGTACTTTTTATACTACTTTTGTTTGTTATTAGTTTATCACGTGATACTTATACTACACAATTAAATTTTGATATTTTATGGAGCAAACTACTATCTGAGATGCCTACGCAAAAAAATACGTCTTTCCTAAAAACTTTAACGACTGTGATAACTTCTTGGACACACGTTGGTTATCCTCTAGTACAAGTAAACCGACACAACAATACACGGATTCTTGAAATATTGATTAGAGACTGTTTTCTAAGTAATATAGAAAAATCTTGTGTAAGCACGTGGTGGATACCTGTGACCTATACAACAATACGACAGTCTAATATCAAATATCAATCGTACTTACAACCAGACGGAAACAATATTATAGTTCCGAATATTGAAGAAGATGATTCTGCAATTTTTATAGATGTACCTGGTAATATTTTTACACACATGGATTATTTAGTTTCGTCTTTTGCTCTTACATAGTACTTTTGAAATTTCCGTCAATGTATTATATTTACTGTTTTTAGTTTTATTCTTTTATTTCTCTTTCTTTGTCTTTCTAGTATTCTCACTGTTTTCTTTTGTCACTCTTACTAACACTTAATTGTTGTAGGATATCGCGTCAACTACGATCGTAGATCTTGGGAGAATATTGCTATCTTCTTGAAAACTACACCATTTAATATGTTGAATTTATCTGACGTCACATTAGCTCAAATTTTCGACGATGCTTTTTATTTTTTAGTACAAAATACAGATTATAATGAAAATTCTGTTTCAAATACTTATGAAAATCTAGACATATTTTTTGATATTGCATACAGTGTATTTCAGGTGAAAAATTCCTACATAGCTTGGTATCCTATATTTACTGCTTTCAAGTACTTCTCAAAGATGTTTCCGTTTCCAGAAAGTGCATACATCAAGGTAATTAATACTAAATTAATATATCAATTAAATGCTAAAAAAGATGCAATAATAATAATAACTGAGTTTCTTACATTATACTTATAATATAGTCTACGGAACTTCATTACATTAGTTTGTACTTTTGCAATCAATACACAAAAAATTTTGTATACTAACTTATAAATAAACAAGTTGTTTTCAACATAAAAATCCAAATAAAAAAGAAACACTTAATAAAAAGATAAATAATATTTATTAACTGACTTGTTTGTTGATAAATGTTCAAAAATATGTTGTAAAAACACCTGTGATACAGTAAACAAATAGTAAATATTACTTATTAGATATCTGTCGTTTTCAAACATGTATAAGTTTCAGATAAAGAAGTAGAAACATTTACATGTACATAAGCGTTTGATAAAAACATTGAAATATGAAATGTATTAAATATAAAAAATAACTTTAAAACTTTATTTTCTCGTAAATATATTTTAAACATTTGTTAAATTAACTTACGTGTAAAAAAAGTATATCATAAAACGAACTTATATATCTTGAATTTTTAGTTTAAAATTCTGTATGTAGTGAACAAGTTTCTTGAGGATTCGTNGCATACACCTTCTTCCGAAAATAATGTCACTAATCAGTTATATTACGAAGTTTTAAAATGGGCATGTATTCTCGATAGCATAAANTGCAAAGATNTTGTNATGGCTGAATTAACGTGGCATATTCAAAATCCTGTACGAAACAGGTACGTTATTGACTTACTANCAAAATAATACTATTAAAGACGTTACCTNATTGTAGTTATGTTGTTTTACGTTTATATACGATTATCACANAAATTTTTCATTGTTCTTCTTATTGTTACTATTAATATTTTTGTTGTTGTTGTTGCNTTTATTGTTGTTACAAAAAAAANTTTATTGTTACTAGAGATTTTGATATTTTCTTTTCTCTCTNTTCTTTGANTAAAGGTATATACATTGTTTCTTTGCAGATTTTTGCNAAGTTGGCAGAAATGGATATTTTGCCAGAGTTTAATGGTTGAAAATTCCACGTATGAAAACTCTTCTACATGGTATACATTAAAAACCATGTATGAAACGCAGTCAAAAGAAGAAGAAATGTTTAAATTTTTACCTTGTTCTCGACTTCGCAGCAATATTTTCTTATCTTTCAAATCCTTTGCTACTTCTTTTCTACCATCTTCTGAACGTAGTGTAGATTTAAAGAAAAGTGATAGAGTTTCTTTTGTTTTTACTATTTATGCGAAGCATTCAAAAACTCTTGCGTCGCTGACGTCTATACTAGAAGAAATACGTTACATAGAAAGGTAAACCATTTTTTTGTATGTATAGACTTTTGCATATTTACATAATGTAGTTACGTTCTATATAGACTGCATATGCAATCGAATTTGCATATACGATGTGGTATTATAATATATACTTAATACGTATAAACAAATAAATTTTACATATTAATTGTCATTATTACTTGTGATAGCAACATTAACATAGGTGCACTAATGAACTGTATTATTAACAACATATATTCAGACGAAGGCCTGTCGATGGTATGTATAGGAAGTACTATATATAGTCATTAGCTTTATCAATATATATGATTTACTTTATTTCATTTTATATATATAAAAAACTACACACACATTTTAATTTTTATACATATCATATATTTATTAACGTAAGTGTGGTAGAGATATTTTGTAGTTTTGTAATATATCTTAAAGCGTTTTTGATATACTAACATTAATATGTAATATTATGTGGTTTTATACAATGCGCAAGCACATCACATTCAATGCTAACAGCACAAAATATTTTCAGGTTACCAATGGAAAGTTCTTACAAATGCTGAAAGACAGACATTGTGCGGTAAATGTTTTTATAGACTATTTGAAGTATTCTATAAGCAGTGTTTCTTGTAGGTTAACGAATTTTTTGTGTTTTTAAATGTAAACTATTATATATTTATAATTCAGAGAAAGGACAAATAGTTCCAAAAATATGTAAATTTCAACGTGACAGCAGTTGGAACTAAATACACACGTGTTGTTGTGATGCATGACTGTCATGCACAGCTCATGTTTGCGATACGACTTGTTCTAACATCTTACTTATAATTATTGTTTTGTACGAAGTTTTGTTAAACAGCACATATCTAATTTGATAAAGACCTAAGCCGAAGGTCAAAACGTTATTTATATACATCAAAAAATGAATAATATTACTATCACATATTCGCACAACAACACCCGTTTATTTAGTTCCAACTGTCTGTCACGTTGAAATTTATATATATTTATAAATTGATATTTTGTTTGTTCTGATAAACATTACCACATATTTTTTTTATTTAATCTCTGCAACCATATACAAAATTAATATATAAGATTTTGTAATCTGTTTCAGCCATCTTCTGTTATTTTCGCCGTGAAATACAAAGTTGATGATCGTCGTGCTTTACTTGTTAAACTAAAAAAAACCTTTTTTCCAAACCGTAAAATGTAAATTTATTTACAGAGATTTAATGTTAGACTTGTATACTCGTTTTATTTATCTTAAAGAACCAAATGCTATCAATTACTTGTACTTCTTAATACTTATGTAAATTGTGTTTAATAAGAAAAGTTTTCTTTTATGACAACAATAACTATTTATAACTCATATTCAAAATCGGTAATACAGTTTACGGATTTTAATATAGTTAATAATTCGCGCAAGTTGTCCACAAAAGTAAATAATTTATAATAGTTTATTTAATTAAAGTATTGTTGTAAAGTAAAGTATTTATTAAGCGTCTTGCACAAAACATAAATATATATTAAGTACATAGTAAAACAATACAACATATATACATAAGATTACAAAAATACAAAACAAGTTATATATTATTTAATGTTAAGTTTAACAAGATTTATTGAGTAAGACTATTACTAATACTTATACAACAATAAAAGTTACGGTAGTTTTACTCTATTATGTTTAACCTATAAGATAATTTTTGTTATATAATTTTTATTTATAATAAAACTAACATTTGCACTTCATATCTCTGGTTACTTTTTAATGTTTCTTAAGGTTTTACCAATGTGCACTATTTTCTACCAAGTTTATATGTGAACATGTTTATATGTAATATATTATGATCCTTTTTTTTTGCTCTACTACAAATACTCTAAAAATAAATGTGTTACCACAAACGAAACTTTATTGCTTGCTACCTTTATCGTCTATTTTAAAAGTACAAAGTTACAGTAATTTTATTCTCATAATAATATTTGTTGTTATAAACTTTCTCTATGAAAACTTCTCGGAATGTACAAAAAATGTCATTTGTCGTAATTGTTATCTATTGTTTTACTTATTTAGACTCATAAACATTTTTATAATACTACAGAAGATTCTAAAACTCCACATATATCTTTCTTAATGAACCTATTGAAACGTGATGTAACATGCAGTACAATAGATGCGCGCGCACTCGCACTTTAAAAAATAATAGATATTTTCTTACAACTACAATACGTTAAGACTTTATCGACAGACGAGCTATCAAAATTATTGCGTCATTCTATCTTTGTATCAAATCTACTATGCAATAAACATAGAGCGAAATGCAAAAGCGCAGATATAGCGCTCTTCTTTACCGCAGCTACCTCTACAGATTTACATCAAAGTATCAATCAAAAGCGAAAGTGATAAGAAACCCTAATCACTGTATTCGTCTATTTGATTTGTCTTTGTGTATGTGGCATCTTTTCTGAGTTCAGCAAAAAAAAATCGGTATTTGCATATGAAAAGCAATGATTGCAAAGTGACGATAATGGTTTGTGTTAAATTGGCGGGATACTCGCTAACATCCAATGGCTGTAAAGTAAGATGGCTTTCTGATACGAGATATGCGAAAAACCAACAAGTTTTTGTCCGTTTCACTTTACATTTTTCATTGAACTTAGTGTAGTTTGCAGGCGACTTTTTGCTCTGATTTAAGTATATGTCCCAGAAAAACCTGAGAACAGCCAACCCATGAAACTTTTTTCCGACATACTCGCAATTGCTGCTTTCAACATTACGTATCCATAAAAATAGATGTATGAAACACTTACGAAGCAACAATCACTTTCAATCGTAGACAGTACAAATGTAATCTTCTTTGAGTCTGTGATGCAATCACTTTTAAGTAGTTTAACAATTTGTTTATAGTTTATTCAATGTAGTTGTTTCAAAAAAAACAACTATTGAATTGATTATCTCAAATAAAACATTTCGAATATGAACGTTTTGCATATTAAACAGTGAAAATTTACATTATAAAAGTTGTATTTTTATCATTACTCATATTTCTATTAGTAGAGATAACTTTCGTAGACCGCAAATTCAATTGAACGCAATTTACATATTGTAATGAAGACTAAGTACTTCCGTTTCTTCACTATGCGCTCTTCTGCGAGCTTCGTATATCGCGATTTTTAAAACGCGGCATTTCTATGGAACAGAATATCGCCGAACTACAAAACCTACCTTTATACAGTAACGTAGTAAGAAAAGACAGCTACCGGTGCAGTCTTTTTTCCTTATTTTGTAGAAGATTACTTTGATAATAAATTAAGTAACTACCAAATAATTGTTTTACTCTTGTAAAAATTATTACTTTTTTCCGTTTTACTTTTTTTTAACCAAATAATTTTTTATACAAATACAAACAAAGTACTAATTTGATCGTAAATTATGTAGGTAAGTATTTGCACAGTTGTCTGTGTTACAAACTGTAAATACAACAGTGTAAACGTCTCGTACGTTTGTGTGCTACATAAGTATTTCGGAGAAAAACAAAGCGCATTACTCATAAGCAAACAAAGACAAAGCAAGTTTTTCATTCTACATGAACGCCTCTAGTAATTTTTGATACACAAGAAACGACGAACTGTTAAAAAAAAACATTTTGTGTCTACTACGCAAGTTGGAAAAGTAACAATACATGAGATTTTTGTATTAAACAACGATCGAACTCTAAGAATTAAAACTGCGGTTTTAAATTGCTTCATTGAATCTTTGTTACAAAAGCGATCGAAGCGTACCGCTTTCTTCGCACCTTTCTTAATACGGCAATGCCTCAATATGTATCTACATGACATACACTCTAAGTAAGATGTTTTTCACAATACAGATGTTTTCATCGCGATGTATATTTATTACTTCACGGAAACGACTGTCCTGTAGTTATCGAATATCTTTCAAACAGGCACGATCGCAGATATCTTTCGACATCTTTTTGTGACCGTGTATAATGAGAATTCTTGTGTTTCAATTTTCATATTTTAATTGATGGGATTATTGTCTTAAATATGGTAAGTCAACAGAACCTTGTACATTATTTGTTAAATATTAATATTTGTTGTCAAATGTACCTTCTATCTTTCATTACACGCTACCAAAATATGAAATCCGTTTTTTGTTTTTTATATAGAAAAATTATATATCTACTCGATTTTCTTATTTATTATACGACTCATATTATTTGTCACTTTACTCTGTACATTACGATTACATGAATATTACTACATTTTAAATTCTTCTTTGCACTGGTGTAATTTGCAATGTGTGACATATTATATTAATAAAACGCGCTTAACAAATGTGAACACTTTATTGTAGAATATAGCTTTGTTCGTTGAAATAATATTTTGTCATAAACGTTTCACAAACTTTGGACTCGTTTTTCTTCAATTGTTCTTCTATATAGTAATTAAATGAACCCATGATAAATATGTGAATGTATGTGTATACGTGTATGTGCAAGCGAGAAACATAAAGACATCGTACCATGGTGATAAACATATTGATAATAACGGTCATACCCATCTGTAGGTGGCAATAATATTTGTAAAAGCAATTTATGATCGCGTTTAGCAAAACAAACGTTACGTTGTTGTCTTGTCATTATTCGACGTTGAGAACTTAGTTCTAAAAGAGCCAATTATATTTGATTACTACAGAGTAGCTTGTTTTGCTAAACGCAACCATTTATTCTATACAATTTAAATCTGGTGTTGCCATTTTATCTGCATATTTCTTGTTTAACAACTAACTTACTTTTGTAGATGCACATTACGCAGATGCTTCCATTCTGTGGTACTTTGTGGTTAATATTTCTAACCGGAATTGCTTTTTCCACGGATGAGACTTTATCTGAAGAAGTGCAATGCATAAAACCGATATCCTATGAAATGAAGATTTTTCCGCTAATACAAAATAACTCTCTTAACGTTGAGACTCGCGTCAAAATAAACGTTAGCTGTGTACAGTCACCTATAAAATTAAATTTCGGACGTTATTGTGATGCACCGAAAATTAATTTTTTTAGTAATAATATATTAAGACGTGATAATCTTACTTTTGTGTTTTGGCCAACGTCGGTGTCATTTTTTACGAAAGATCAATCCAACATTTTACTCATTAGAGTTTTTCAAGTGAATCGCATACTTTGGAACTTACCAGCCCGAATAACATATCTACAACCCGGAATATACTGGATAAATGCGGTATATCATTGTATTTTAGACAAAGTTGCTACTGTTTCATCACATGAACAGAAATCTGAAGAAACGAAGTAAGTGCATACTAACTTGAAACATTATTTAGTATTACTTTTGTTTTGTTGCACTATGATTTATAAATATTTTGACAAGTACTGAAACAATTTATCTTTAGCACTCACGATTTTCACTACACAGATATTTAATTTTGACGCGTATCCCCGCTGAATGGATATTTCCGTATTGGAAAAACCCAGCAATTAAGGCCACATTTAGTATTCGCATTTATCACAACAACGATGAAATTGCTTTGTCACATATGCCTGGTAATAGAAGTCTTGAAGGAAATATGTCCTGTACATACTTTCCTTCTACACCTACAGTAATGTCTACTCATTTAGTAGCAGTAGTAGTCGTATCTTCGGAAGATTATTATTTCTCAAGTAAACCACATGTGAAAAGTAGCTTGATATATGCAATATCTGTTATTGAAAATATGGGGTATCATATGAAAAACAAGTGGGGAGATGTATTATGGTCACGTATGTTTTATGAAATACTTCCTATAAATTCTAGCCATTACGAAACTTTAATAACTACAAATCTTATTCTCTTCAAGTAAGATACATAACTCAAAACAATAAAAAAAATTTATTAACTGCTGTATCAAGAATAAATTGTTTGCAGTAAGAACAAACTTTTTTTAGTGAAGCTGACATTACATACGATAAAGAATTAGATTCACTTACACGAAGAAAAGAAGTAACATGTTTGATAGCACGTAATGTAATACAAGAAATGTTCAATGCTTGGTTACTTACATTGAAACACTCTGATTCTTGGTTTATAGAAGGTTTTTCAACATTTTACGGAATTTATATTATTGATCAAATACTTCATACATTACCATATTCCAATACACTTCTAACTTACAAGAAGGTATTTTATATATTTGATAAGAAGAATGTATGATACTATTAGTTGTATAAGTATAAAAATTTTTATAGATTAACGCGATATCTTTACTGAATTTGATGGTGGTCCAAACACGACGGGAAATTCTTGATTTTACAGAAGCAGGTATTACATATGATTTTCCAGTTGTAGAAAATTCATTTACATCTCCAAGCTCGATTTTTATTAAATTGTGGCGCAAACATGGTAAGACAATTACAAATAATAAGGAAAAGTTTAGTAATTTAACGGTTTGTAAATGTACAGTAATATGTCCGCCAATATTATTTCCGTTATGTTTATCGATATTTTTAGAACCTTGAGCAGTGTTATTCTTAAAATATGTAATTTTACAGTTTTTTTAAAACATCCTATAATCGATAAAGTATACACATGTTTAACTCATTCTTAATGCTTTTTCTATTTTAATAAATTTTACTTGCATTTAACGGGAAACAAACTAATCGGCTTATTGTTACTGCGTTATACTCTTCGAAAATGCTACTGCTCTAACACTTCTGTATATTTATATCTAAACCTTTATAGGTATATCTCAATAATAAGTAGTAAAGAAAAGTATATTCAAATATGATTGATTTATATTTTTAAAAGATTAGATATGCATAACCTTCGAAGCGTAAACAAAACCTAAGAAATAAAATAAAATTTGGTTATTAGAGCCGTTTTGCAAAATGTTGAGCAGAAATATGCTTTTATAAATATAAATATGTATGCGTATATATACCTATTTAAAGTCAAATTTCATTCAAAATTTGAAATTTTATTTTAAATACGTATATATATGAATATTTTATATTGTATATAATTGTATTAATTTTTTATATTGTATATATATACAATATAAAAACATATTTCTGCAAAACATCCTGCAAAACATCCTCTAATAACCGATTTTCATTTCATTTCTTAGTTTAAAGACTCAGAGCCCGAAAACTCTTCTTCTTTATTATTAATTCGATAAACGAAAACGTTTATGTTCAGTTTGGTGTTTAAATGTAATTTTTATAACGTCAACGATGATTCGTTATAATTAAAAAAAATTTTTGATTCATATTTTGAGAAAAGTAGTATTTTTTATTATAATGTTTTGCATTTTTGTAATATACAAACTTACAAAATTATAATATGTTGTTCCACTTCCTATAATGTCACAGTTAGTATTATAATTATTTAAATATCACAATTAGTATCTACAATTTTATGTAGTTACACATGAATGTACATGTTTCATTTTTTCAGTGTTTTGTTTACATGTTTTAGATATTTCTTTTATTACGATACAACATAAAAAGTAGATCATATATTTGTGATGCAAATTAAACATCTAAACTGTAGTTTTTAAAAAAATTAGAATTGCATTTCAAAATATCTGTATTTAAAACTTTTAGTAATTTTACTTCGAGAAGAAAGAATTCTATAAAACTATGTTACATTTGTTTTTGTTATTTTCTTATTATTCTTAGTTGTAAGTGTTAAATATAAATCAACCTTATGTATTTCACACAAAACATCAATTCGACATTTATTAGATATCACATGACTATGTTGAGATTTCCTGAACGTCTAGAGTTCTTGTTTTATACTAATTAAAACTATGTGTGTGACAAAAAAGTAATACCAAACATTTTAACCTAAACAAATGCTAACTGTCATGTGCTTTTTTTGTTACTTTTACACACACACAGACAAAAAATAATATAAATCCGTTTTTAATTGTATCTCGGTAAACTATAAATTACAATAAATAATACAAAAAAAGTTTTGTGATTAGTTTGTCACTATTTTGTATGCATGTGTTAAATCACATAGACCGTAAAGAATCTCTTACAGAAAAAACGTTCACCTATTGACCGTAACGTACAAAATCACGTTCAACTTAACGTAAATTTTCAATATTCAGCGTTATATGTTTAATTTAGAGCGTTAACGGTCAAGTTGAACATGATTTCGTACGTTACGGTCAATAGTTGAACGTTTTTTCCGTAATGAAAGTACTACTAAAAAAAACTATTATAAATAAATAAAAGATAAACAACAGAAATAGTATAAACATCTTTATTTAATATATGTACATAAAAGTAGTATATTTCCTTTTTAAGTCAATTGTGTATAAAGTAGCTTCATTTTCTTTAAATGCATTCATAGTCATAAATATATATAATTATCTCAATAGAAAGTCGTACTACATCACTTTGGTCCTAGTTTCTTATGTGAAGTTTGTAAATTAGCTTTATCCTACATAGATTTATAAGTACTCATAGTTTTGTGTGTGTTTACTTACAACATCATAACTTACACATACAAACAAACTTTGATTGCAGCAATCAGTATATTTTACATGATCACTGACAACCATATTCTATACAACTCTATGTTTGAAGAAATTATTACCTTCTATCATACCACGTGAGTATATAGATTATTAGAAGATTTTGTGCAAAATGTTTATTCGTGTAATTTACTATATGGTATTGTCATAACGAGACAAAATTACTATTTCTTTTGTACTTTTTTCAACTGACATTAATATATTTCTTGTAATACTCTCTGGTTAGTAGTACATCAAGTGATACATACAACATACAGTCAAATGTCGATACTTTATGGAGGAAACTATTATCAGAGATGCTTATACACAGAAATAAGTGGTTGATAAACATTTTAACAACTGTGATTACTTCTTGGATACACGTTGGTTATCCTATAGTACAAGTAAACCGTCACAACAATACACGGACTCTTGAAATATTGATTAAAGACTGTTTTCTAAGTAATAAAGAAAAATCTTGTGTAAGCACGTGGTGGATACCTGTGACCTATATAACAATACCACAGTGTAATACAAAATATCAATCGTACTTACAACCAAACGAAAACAATATTATAGTTCCGAATATTGAAGAAGATGATTCTATCATTTTTATCGATGTACCTGGTAATATTTTTACACACATGGATTATTTAATTTTGTCTTTTGCTCTTACATAGTACCTTTGAACTTTCCGTCAATGTCTATATTTACTGTTTTTAGTTTTATTGTTTTACTTTTTTTTTTTTTGTCTTTCTAGTATTCTCACTGTTTTCTTTTGTCACTCTTACTAACACTTAATTGTTGTAGGATATCGCGTCAACTACGATCGTAAATCTTGGAAGATAATTGCTCTCTTCTTGAAACGTAAAACGTCTAAGATTTTATCTGACGTGTCATTAGCCCAAATTCTCGACGATGCTTTTTATTTTTTAGTACAAAATCCAGATTATAATGAAAATTCTGTTTTAAATATTTATGAAAATTTAGACATATTTTTTGATATTGCAAACAGTGTATTTCACGTGAAAAATTCCTACATAGCTTGGTATCCTATATTTACTGCTTTCGAGTACTTATCAAAAATTTTTCCGTTTCCCGAAAGCGCATACATCAAGGTAAATACTACTAAATTACTAAAAAATTTAGATGCTAAAACAAGATATAATAAAAATGATAACTGAGTTTCTTACATTATACTTATAATATAGTCTACGGAACTTCATTACATTAATTTGTACTTTTGCAATCATCACACAAACAATTTTGTATACTAACTTATAAATAAACAAGTTGTCTTCAACATAAAAATCCAAATCAAAAAGAAACACAAAATAAAAAGATAAATTATATTTATCAGATGAATTGTTTGTTGATAACTGTCCAAAACTATGTTGTAAAAAAACATGTGATACATTAAACAAATAGTAAATATTACTTATTACATATCTGACGTTTTCAAACATGTATAAGTTTCAGATAAAGAAGAAGAAACATTTACATGTGTACATAAACGTTTGATAAAAACATTGAAATATGAAATGTATTAAATATCAAAAATAATTAATTTAAAACTTTATTTTTACTTAAATATATTATAAACATTGTTTAACTAAACTTAAGTGTAAGAGTTACATAATAAAACAATTTCATATACTTTGATTTATTAGGAGCAAATTTTGGATGTAGTGAATAAATTTCTAGAAGCTTCGTCGCATACACCTTCTTCCGAAAATAATGTCAATAATCAGTTATATTACGAAGTTTTAAAATGGGCATGTATTCTCGATAGCATAAAGTGCAAAGATATTATCATGGCTGAATTAAAGTGGCATATACTCAATCCAGCACGAAACAGGTATGTTATTGACTTAATAGCAAACTAATAGTAATAATATAATTACCTGATTGTAGTTATGTTGTTTTACGTTTATATACCCTTATCACATAAATTTTACATTGTTCTTAGTATTGTTACTATTAGTATTTTTGTTGTTGTTGTTGCTCTTGTTGTAGGTACAAAAAAACAACATTATCGCGTCTAGTGATTTCTTCATTTCCTTCTCTTTCTTTTCTTTGAGTAAAAGTATATATATTGTTTCTTTGCAGATTTTTGCAAAGTTGGCAGAAATGGATATTTTGCCAGAGCTTAATCGTAGAAAATTCCACATATGAAACCTCTTTTACATGGTATACATTAAAAACCATGTATGAAACGCAGTCAAAAGTAGAAGAAATGTTTAAATTCTTACCTTGTTCTAGACTTCGCAGAAATATTTTCTCATCTTTCAAATTTTTTGCTACTACTTTTCTACCATCTTATGAACGTAGGGTAGATTTAAAGAAAAGTGATAGAGTTTCTTTTCTTTTTAATATTTATGCAAGGCATTCAAAAACTCTTGCGTCGCTAACGTCTGTACTAGAACACATACGTTACATAAAAAGGTAAACCACTTTTTTGTATGTATAAACTTTTGCATATTTACATAATGTAGTTACGTTCTATATAGACTGCATATGAAATTCATTTGCCGCATATACAACGTTGTATTATAATATATACTTAATACGTAAACAAATAAATTTTACATATTAATTTTCATTGTTACTTGTGATAGCGACATTAACATAAGTGCACTAATGAACTGTATTATTAACAACATATATTCAGACGAAGGCCTGTCGATGGTACGTATAGAAAGTACTATATATAATCATTTGCTTTATCAATATATACGATTTACTTTATCTCATTTTATATATATAAACACCTACACACACATTTCGATTTTTCTACATGTCATATATTTATATACGTAAATGTGGTAGAGATATTTTGTAGTTAAATAATATCTTAAAGTGTTTTCGATATATTAACATTAATATGTAATATTATGTGTTTTTATACAATGCGCAAGCACATCACATTCAATGATAACAGCATAAAATATTTTCAGGTTACCGATGAAAAGTTCTTACAAATGCTGAAGGACAGACATCGTGCGGTAAATGTTTTTATAGATTCTTAGAAGTATTCTATACTTCTAAGTAGTGTTTCTTGTAATTTAACAATTTTTTTGAGTTTTTAAATGTAACCTATTATATATTTATAAAATGATATTTTGTTTGTCCTTATAACCATATATTATATTTTATTTAATCTTTGCAAACTTATAGAAAATTTTTATATAAGATTTTGTTCTCTGTTTCAGCAATCTTATGTTATTTTTGCCGTGAAATACAAAGTTGATGATCGTCGTGCTTTACTAGTTAAAATAAAAAATAACTTTTTTACAAGCCGTAAAATGCATTTATTTACAGGGATTTAATGTTAGATTTGTATACTCATTTTATTTATCTTAAAGGAACAAATGCTACTAATTACTTGTATTTCTCACTAGTTTTGTGATTTGTGTTTAATAAGAAAAGTTTTCTTTTATGACAACAAAAAATATTTATTATTTATATTTAAAATTGGTAATAGAGTTTACGGATTTTAATATAGTTAATAATTCGCGCCAGTTGTCCACAAAAGAAAATTAAATCTGTATTAAAAGTAAATAGTTTATAATAGTTTAATTGATTAAAGTATTGTTGTAAAATTAAGTATTCATTAAGCATCTTGCAGAAAAACTAAATATAGATATGAAGTACATAGTAAACCAATACAACATATATACATAAGATTACAAAAATACAAAAAAAGTTATATATTATTTAATGTTAAGTTTAACAAGATTTAATGATTAAGACTATTACTAATACTTATAAAACAATAAGAGTTACCGTAGTTTTACTCTATTATGTTTTAACTATAAAATAATTTGTGTTATATAATTTTTATTTATAATAAACATATCATTTGCACTTCATTTCTCTGGTTACTTTTTAATGTTTTTTAAGATTTTAACAATGTGCAATACTTTCTACCAAGTTTATATGTGAACATATTAAAATGTATACATTATATATTTATATGTACCATAATATAATCATTTTGTTTTGCTGTATTACAAATACTCTAAGAACAAATGTGCCCTCCTAAACAGAACTTTATTGCTTGCTACCTTTATCGTCTCTTTTTTAAAACTACAAAGTTACAGTAATGTTACTATCATAATAATATTTGGTGTTATAAACTTTCTCAATGTAAACTTCTCGAATTGTACAAAAAATGTCATTTGTCGTAATTGTTATTTTTTGTTTTACATATTTAGACTCATAAACATTTTTATAATATTACAGAAGACTTTAAAACTTTACATATATTTTTCTTACTGAACTTAATGAAACGTCATGTAACATGCAGTACACTAGATGCGCGCGTACTCTCGCACTTTAAAATAATAGATATTTACGTACAACTCTAATACGTTAAAACTTTATCGACAGACGCGCTATCAGAATTATTGCGGTATTCTATCTTTGTATTATATCTAATATGCACTAAACATAGAGCGAGATGCAATAGCGCAAATATAGCGCTCTTTTTTATTGCAGCTAACTCTACAGATTTACATCAAAATATCAAACAAAAGCGAAAGTGCAAAGAAACCCTGATTCCACCCCATTGAAACCCCAGACCACTATATTCATCTATTTGATTTGTCTTTGTCTCTGTGGCAATCTTTACTGAGTTCAGAAAGAAAAGAAAATCGATCTTTGCATAGGAAAAGTAAAAAGTGCAAAGTAGCGATAGCGGTTTGTGTGAAATTAGCGGGATACTCGTTAATATCTACTGGCTGTAAAGTAAGATGGCTTTCTGATACGAGATATGCGCAAAACGAACAAGTTTTTGTCCGTTTCACTTTACATTTTTCATTGAACTTAGTGTAGTTTTTAGGCGTCTTGTTGCTTTGATTTCTGTATATGCCACAGAAAAACCTGAGAACAGTCATCTCATGAAACTTTTTTTCGACATACTCGCGATTGCTGCTTTTAATATTACATATCCATAAAAATAGATGTATGAGAAAACTACGGAGCAACAATCACTTTTAATCGTAGACAGTACAAATGTAATTCTCTTTGAGTCTGTGCTGGAATCACTTTTAAATAGTTTAAAAATTTGTTTTATTTTATTCAATGTAGTTGTTTCAAAAAAACAAATATTGAACTGACTATCTCAAATAAACCATTTTGTATATGAACGTTTTCACATATTGAGCAGTGAAAATTTACATTTCAGAAGTCATATTTTTCTCACTAACCATATTTCTATCAGTAGAGATAACTTTCGTAGACTGCGAATTCAATACAACGCAATTTACATATTGTAGCAAAATAGAGATACATAATTAAGTACTCCGTTTATTTAATATGCGCGCTTATACAAGCCTCATATATCGATATAATAGTATATCGATATAAAACGCGGCATTTCTGTGGAACACAACACACAACACACACACAGAATATCCGCGAACTACAAAAGTTATCTCTATACAGTAGCGTAGTAAGAAAAAACAACGGCCAGTGCGGTTTTTTTCCTATTCTTTATAAGATTACTTTGCTAATAACTACTTTAAAAACTATCAAATACTTGTTTTAGTTTAGTAGGAATTTCCTTTTTTAGTTTACATTTTAATTTTTGATTATAAATTAATTTCTTCCACATATAAAAAAAAAGCGACATGTCACTCGTACACTATACTTTAACTATATAATTCACACACTTGTCTGTGTCGGAGACTGTAAAGTGACAAGTGTGTACGCCTTGTTTGTCTTTGCGCTACTCGATTATTTTAAAGAAAAAAAAGCGCATTAAGAATAAGCAAGAAAAGACAAAGCAGTCTTTTCATTTTACACCAAAATTTATAGGAAGTTTTGATACAAAAAATAACGCCAAATTTTTTGAACAGACATTTCGTGTTTCTATTACTCAAGTCGAAGAAATAAGAACAAATGAAATTTTCGTACATTATATTAAACAACGCTGGAACTTCACGCTATAAAAACGCGTTTATATAATGCTCTAGTCCGCCGACAGCGACCGGAGCGGATCGCTCCTTCCGCACTTCTTTTGATACGCTACTGCTTCTATACATGTATGTATCTACATGACATACACTCTAAGTAAGACGTTTTTCACAACACAGATGTTTTCATCGTGATGTATATTTGTTACTTCACGGAAACGACTGTCCTGTAGTTATCGAGTATCTCTCGTACAGTCGAGATCGCAGATATCCTTTGTTTTTAATCTTATATAGTGATGCTTTTGTGTTTCAAGAGATTCCTATTTTAATAGACTGGATTATTATCTTAAGGATGGTAAGTCANTAAACGATCAATCGTGTATTTGTTGAATATTTATATTTGTTTTTCAATGTAACCTATATCCTTTATCATACGCTGAAACAATATAAAATCTGTTTTTTTTCTTTATATTTAAAAAGTATATTTGTACTCACTTTTATCAGTTATTGTACGAATCTATCTATTTGACAATACTCCATACATTATTAATACAAACATATTACTACAATCTAAGAATATCTTTTTTATATTGACGTAAATTGCAATGTGTGACATACTATATTATTAAAACGCGTTAACAAAATGTGAACAGGTTTTTATAAAGGAAAGCTTTGTTTGTTCAACTAATATTTTGTTCTAAACGTTCAACATTCTTTAGACTCTTCTTTTTTTAATTGTCCTTCTATATGTCAAATTGATGAAAACAACACAATCATGAAAAATATTATGTACGTGTACGCGTGTATGCGTGTACGTAATAAATATAAAGACATCGCAGCATAGTGATAAACATGCTTATAACGGTCATATACATCTGTTATTGGCAAGAATATCAAATATATAAAAACCAAGAAACCGCAGGACACGAGGTTGACAGTTGAAATGAATCGTGTAAAGTGTATTTTCTGTGGACGTTTCGATCTTTAATTGTAGATCATTTTCAGCACTGCATTGAGATACAATAATAATTAATCAAAATAAGAGAACAATAACGCAGTTACAAGAAATAATAAATTGAAAATAAATAAGTGCGCACCTAAATTCAAATAAGTCACAACAATGAACCGTTGAAATTGAGTTGGCGAGAAAAACAAGTCAAAGTGACCGACAATCAACATACATGTAAACGATGTTCATGTTCGGAACTCTGTAATAATTAAACCAAGAAACGACACATAAACATCGTTTACATGTATGTATGTTGATTGTCGGTCACTTTGACTTGTTTTTCTCCCCAACTCAATTTGGACAATTCATTGTTGTGACTTATTTGAATTTAGGTGCGTACTTATTTCTTTTCAATTTATTATTTCTTGTAACTGCGTTATTGTTCTCTTATTTTGATTAATTATTATTGTATCTCAATGCAGTGCTGAAGATGATCTACAATTAAAGATACAAACGTNTACAGAGAATACACTTTACACGATTCATTTCTTGGTTTTTATATATTTGATATTCTTGTTTTTATTTCTTCTAGCCGGTTTTGTTAAAAGTTATTGTTATTAACAATTTTATGTGAAAAACAATTTATGGCCGCGTTTAGTAAAGCAATTACTGAATTGTCGATACTCTTGTCACTACTCAACGTGGAGTAACCGGTTCGAAAAGTGTCACTCATGTTTGATTGCTAGAAAGCAGCTTGTTTTACTAAACGCACCCATTTATTCTATACAATTTAAATTCGTTGTTGCAATTTTCTTTGCATATTTCTTGTTTAACAAACAATTTACTTTTATAGGTCCACATTACGCAGATGCTTCCATTTTTTGGTACTTTGTGCCTACTATTTCTAACCGGAATTGCTTCTTCCACGAATAAGACTTTATCTGAAGAAGTACAATGCATAAAACCGATATCCTATGAAATGACTCTTTTTCCACAAATACAAAATAACTCTCTCAACGTTGAATCTCGCGTCAAAATAAACGTTACATGTATTCCACGATGGATAAGATTATATTTTGGACGTTATTGTAATCAACCGGAAATTTCTATCAGTAGTGATATACAAAATAGTTCTACTTCTTTGTTTTTAAAAATAAATTCGGTGATATTTTTTACGAAAGATCGATTTAACAGCTTGAACATCACAATTCTTTCTCTGAATCGCGAGAATATTAGAATAAACAACCGAATAAAATATCTGCAACGTGGAATATATTGGATACATGCGAAATATAATTGCAGGTTAGCAAAAGTTGCAACAGTTTTATCATATGTCCAACAATCTGAAGAAACAGAGTAAGTTAATATTACATTCGTGCATGAAATATTACTTTTCTTGAGTTAAAATATGAATTATAAATATTCTTTGCAGTAACCTTTACGGAAAAAACGTTCAACTGATTAACCTTAACGTACGAAATCACGTTCAACTTGACCGTAAACGCTCAAAATTGAACGTATAACGCTGGATATTGAAAGTTTACAGTCAAGTTGAACGTGATTTCGTACGTTACGGTCAATAGTTGAACGTTTTTCCGTAAGGGAACTTACTAATTTATCTCTAGCATCAACGTTTTTCATTCTATAGATATTTGATTTTGCCGCGTATTCCCGCTGAATGGATATTTCCTTGTTGGGAAAACCCAGCAAATAAGGCCACATTTAGTATTAACATTTACCACAACATCGATGAAATAGCTCTTTCACATATGCCTGGTGAGCCACGTCTTGAAGGAAATACATACTTTTCCCCTTCGTCTATAATGTCTCCTCATTTAGTAGCAATAGCAGTCGTACCTTCTATCGTAGCAAAATCCTTGTATTTTTTTGAGGGAGATATTATAATAAACAGAGTACAGATAATCAGTAAATTGTCATATGCACAATCTCTTATTACAAATATCAAGCATCGTGTTAAAAACACTTGGAGAGATGTATCATGGTCACGTGTGATTTATGTAGCACTTCCAATAAATTCTAGTCATTACGAAACTATAATAACTAAAAATCAAGTTTTCTTCAAGTAAGATACTATTCAAGACAATAAAACAAGTTTATAAACAGATGTACCGAAAATGACACGATTGCACTAAGACCAATGTTTTTCAGTGAAGCTGACATTACATACGATGAAGAACTAGATTCACTTGCACAAAAAAAAAAGGTAACATGTTTGGTAGCACGTAATGTAATACAAGAAATGTTCAGTGCTTGGTTACTTACATTGAAACACTCTGATTCCTGGTTTATGGAAGGTTTTTCAACATATTATGGAGTGTATATTATTGATCAGGTAATTTATACATTATCATAGTCGTTTAAACTTGTAACTTAAATGGTTTGTTACACGCAAATATTATTTATAATAAACTTTATCCTATTACTATATACTTACACTATCGTAACACGTCCATGTACCACTGTTGTAATATTACTTTTTTACATTTTTATTAAGATCCAAAATTAGTATCAGAACATAGGTATGTATTAGATACTATGTATACATATGTATATGTATATATTTATGAGTATATATGGTATCGTCATTTTCTACGTTTAACCCTATAACTCTAAAACGCAAATTTATTTATATTAGAAAAAAGCAGGTCAACAGTTTAACACTTTTATGTTTCTCTCAATAAAGATGCTTTTTCTTTTCGATTTTACCTTATGAATATTTTACTTATAACTATATCTTTTTATTGTTTGTTTATCATAAGAACGTCACTTTTGAGTATCACTATACATTAAACTATAAATTTCTGTGTGAGTCTCAGATAAACACACGACGAAACGGATACGGCAAAATGTGTACATCAAACACAGACTCAATCGCACACGACAAGACACAGACATAGAACTAAGACAATCGGACACAGTTACAATTGAACACAAGTTAAGACGTACGAACGACATTCTCAATCGGACACAAGACGCTTGTAGTGACATATTATACTGGCGTACATTGACAAGCAACGTAACTAAAACGAAAGCAAGATTACATATAGGTTTTAACTTTCTACGCAAATCGAAGAGAAAGTGCAGGCTGCCTTTGACTACACGTTTAAAGCACAAACAAAAAGAACATAAGAAAAGTAATCTTGTTTTAATACTAATGTGTCCGATTGAGACTATCGTGTGTCCGTTTCATTTTGTGTTTGTTTCAACTTGTGTCCGATTGAAACTGCATCCGATTGCGACTGTGTCCGATTTATACATCTTGCATTGCCTGTTTCATTTTTGAGTTCATCTGGAACACACTTCGTCTGTGACACTTATATAAATATACCAAGAGAGTGTCAATATATACACAGTTTTATATTTTTACATATAGAAACATATAAAAGTAATGCGTGTAAAATATGTATGTACAGAACACACACACAAAACCAATATAACGTCTGTGTTAAACATCACAAATTTTTTTTA
>NW_018021048.1:89650-91194 GCF_002006095.1 Pseudomyrmex gracilis
TTGGTTTTTATATATTTGATATTCTTGTTTTTATTTCTTCTAGCCGGTTTTGTTAAAAGTTATTGTTATTAACAATTTTATGTGAAAAACAATTTATGGCCGCGTTTAGTAAAGCAATTACTGAATTGTCGATACTCTTGTCACTACTCAACGTGAAGTAACCGGTTCGAAAAGTAAGTGTCAATCATGTTTGATTGCTATAAACCAGCTTGTTTTACTGAACGCACCCATTTATTCTATACAATTTAAATTCGTTGTTGCAATTTTCTTTGCATATTTCTTGTTTAACAAACAATTTATTTTTATAGGTCCACATTACGCAGATGCTTCCATTTTTTGGTACTTTGTGCCTACTATTTCTAACCGGAATTGCTTCTTCCACGGATGAGNCTTTATCTGAAGAAGTGCAATGCATAAAACCGATATCCTATGAAATGACTCTTTTTCCACAAATACACAATAACTCTCTCAACGTTGAATCTCGCGTCAAAATAAACGTTACATGTATTCCACGAAGGATAAGATTATATTTTGGACGTTATTGTAATCAACCGGAAATTTCTATCAGTAGTGATATACAAAATAGTTCTACTTCTTTGATTTTAAAAATAACCTCGGTGATATTTTTTACGAAAGATCGATTTAACAGCTTGAACATCAAAATTTTTTCTCTGAATCGCGAGAATATTAGAATAAACAACCGACTAACATATCTGCAACGTGGAATATATTGGATACATGCGAAATATAANTGCAGTTTAGAGAAAGTTGCAACGGTTTTTTCATATGTTCAACAATCTGAAGAAACAAAGTAAGTTAATATTACATTCGTGCATGAAATATTACTTTTCTTGAGTTAAAATATGAATTATAAATATTTTTTGCAGTAACCTTTACGGAAAAAACGTTCAACTGATTGACCTTAACGTACGAAATCACGTTCAACTTGACCGTAAACGCTCAAAATTGAACGTATAACGCTGGATATTGAAAGTTTACAGTCAAGTTGAACGTTATTTCGTATGTTACGGTCAATAGTTGAACGTTTTTCTGTGAGAGAACTTACTAATTTATCTCTAGCATCAACGTTTTTCATTCTATAGATATTTGATTTTGCCGCGTATTCCCGCTGAATGGATATTTCCATGTTGGGAATACCCAGCAAATAAGGCCACATTTAGTATTAACATTTACCACAACATCGATGAATTAGCTCTTTCACATATGATTGGTGATGAAATTATTGGAAAAAATGCGTCCGGTACATACTTTCCCTCTACTTCTGTAATGTCTACTCATTTAGTAGCAATAGCAGTCGTACCTTGTACCGTAGCCAATTCCTTCTCTTTTTTTTGGAAAGACATTATAATAAACAGAGTACAGATAAACAGTACAGTGTCATATGCAAAATCTCTTATTACAACTATCAAGCATCATGTTAAAAACACTTGGAAAGATGTATCGTGGTCACGTGTGATTTATACAGCACTTCCAATCAATTCTAGCCATTACGAAAGTATAATAACTAAAAATCAAGTTTTCTT
>NW_018021048.1:93083-106797 GCF_002006095.1 Pseudomyrmex gracilis
AGAAATTCTTGATTTTATAGAAGCATATGTTACAAATGATTTTCTAGTTAAAGAAAATTCAACGATCATATCTCCAAGCTCGATTTTTATCGAATTGTGGCGAAAGAGTGGTAAGAGAATCACATTTATTAAGTACATTTTTAATTTTTTTACATTTTACATATAACTTGCCAAATTCAGCTGTCGATTTTACCTCCTTTTTATGTGTGCGAGAAAAGTTTAATCAAAGACTTTTTACCTAAAACGGATGCCTACTGTGATGTGCTATTTTCGTTACTGTTTGTTACTTTTACAAACAAACAAAAAACGATTTAATAATATTTCGTATTGTGTGTCAAAGCAATATATAACAACAAAAAATACAAACCACACAGTGTGTTTTAGGATTAACCTATTACTATTTTGTATGCATGTGTTAGGTTACAAACTTCGTAGAAAATAACTACTTAAGTATTCTACATAAATAAAAAAATAACCAACAAAAGTAGTATAATTCCTTTCCTTTAATATATGTACATACACAATAGTAGTCTATGAAGATTTTGAGTGAATTGTGTAAATTATCTTAATAATATAGAAATTTACAGTCATTAATATAAATAAAATTTTAATTATAAATTTATACTTATTATACAGTAAGAATTATTTTCTAGCACTCAGTATATTTTACATGGTCACTGACAAACATGTCTTCTACAACTTTATGTTTGAAAAAGCCATAAACTTATATCATAACATGTGAGTATATAACTTATTATGATAAATTGCGCAAAATGTTTATTTGTGTAATTCACATTATACGGTATCGTCGAAACGTACAGAACATATTATTTTTTCTTTGAAACATGTATTAACTAATTTTATTAACTAACATGAGTGTACTTTTTATACTACTCTCGTTTGTTATTAGTTTATCACGTGATACTTATGCTACACAATTAAATTTTGATATTCTATGGAGCAAACTACTATCTGAGATGCCTACGCACAAAAATACGTCTTCCCTAAGAACGTTAACGATTGTGATAACTTCTTGGACACACGTTGGCTATCCTATAGTACAAGTAAACCGACACAACAATACACGGACTCTTGAAATACTGATTAGAGACTGTTTTCTAAGTACTAAAGAGAAATCTTGTGTAAGCACGTGGTGGATACCTGTGACCTATATAACAATACCAAAGTCTAATATCAAATATCAATCGTACTTACAACCAGACGGAAACAATATTATAGTTCCGAATATTGAAGAAAATGATTCTGTCCTTTTTATGGATGTACCTGGTAATATTTTTACACACATGGATTATTTAGTTTTGTCTTTTACTCTTACATAGTACCTTTTAAATTTCCGTCAGTGTAGTATAGTTACTGTTTCTTGCTTTATTGTGTTATTTCTTTTTCTTTGTCTTTGTAATATTCTCACTGTTTTCTTTTGTCACTTTTACTAACACTTAAATGTTGTAGGATATCGCGTCAACTACGATCGTAAATCTTGGGAGAATATTGCTCTCTTCTTGAAACGTAAAAAATCTAAGATTTTATCTGACGAGTCATTAGCCCAAATTCTCGACGATGCTTTTTATTTTTTTTGATATTGCAAACAGTGTATTTCACGTGAAAAATTCCTACATAGCTTGGTATCCTATATTTACTGCTTTCGAATACTTCTCAAAAATGTTTCCGTTTCCAGAAAGTGCATACATCAAGGTAATTAATACTAAATTAATATATCAATTAAATGCTAAAAAAGATGCAATAATAATAATAACTGAGTTTCTTACATTCTACTTATAATATAGTCTTACAGAATTTTATTACATTAATTTGTACTTTCGCAATCAATACACAAAACATTTTGTATAATAAATTCTAAATAAACAAGTTGTTTTAAACATAAAAATCCAAATAAAAAAAAAACACAAAATAAAACGATAAATTATATATATCAGATGACTTGTTTGTTGATAACTGTTCAAAAATATGTTGTAAAAACTCCTGTGATACATTAAACAAATAGTACATATTACTTTGTACATATCTGACGTTTTCAAACATGTATAAGTTTCAGATAAAGAAGAAGAAACATTTACATGTACATAAGCGTTTGATAAAAACATTGAAATATGAAATGTATTANCTTTAAAAAATAACTAATTTAAAACTTTATTCTTACGTAAATCTTTTATAAACATGTATTAAATAAACTTAAGTGTAAGTGTTAATGTATAAAACAAACTCATATATTTTGATTTATTAGGATAGAATTCTGGATGTATTGCATAAGTTTCATAACTATTCGACTTTACTTTCTTCCAAAAATACTGTCACTAGTCAGTTCTATTACGAAGGTTTAAAATGGTTGTGTATTCTCAATAGCATAAAATGCACAGAACTTGTTATAGATGAATTAACATGGCATACAGCTGATCCTTCACAAACCAGGTACGTTATTGATTTAAAAGAAAACTAATAGTATTAAAGACGTTACCTGATTATAGTTATGTTGTTTTACGTTTATATACGATTTAATCACATAAACTTTACATTGTTCTTATTATGGTTATTATTAGTATTTTTGTTGTTGTTGTTGTTGTTGTTCTTGTTCTTGTTAAAAAAAAAACATTATCGCGACTAGTGATTTCTTTATTTCTTTCTTTCTTTCTTTTTTGAGTAAAGTTATATTGTTTCTTTGCAGACTTTTGAAAGGTTGGCAGAAATGGATATTTTGCCAGAGTTTAATGGTAGAAAATTCCACGTACGAGAATTCTTCTACATGGTATACATTAAAAACCATGTATGAAACTCAGTCAAAAGAAGAAGAAATGTTTAAATTCTTACATTGTTCTAGACATCGCAGAAATATTTTCTTATCTTTTTATTCCTTTTCAACTAATATTCTGCCATCTTCTGAAAATACTGTAAATTTAAAAAAAAGTGATAAAGTATCTTTAATTTTTAATATTTTTGCAAAGCATTCAAAAACTATTGCATCGCTGACGTCTATACTAGATGTAATACATTACATAGAAAGGTAAACCACTTTTTCTTATGTATAGATTTTTGCATATTTATACACAATGTATGTACGTTCTATATAGATAGTATACTGTATATGAAATCTATTTGCCGCATATACGATGTTGTATTATAATATATACTTAATACGTAAACAAATAAATTTTACATATTAATTTTCTTTGTTTCTTGTGATAGGGACAATAACATAAATGCAATAATGACCTGTATTATTAACAACATATATTCAGACGAAGGCCTGTCGATGGTACGTATAGGAAGTACTATATAAAGTCATTTGCTTTATCAATATATGTGGTTTACTTTATCTAATTTTACATATATAAAAATTTACACATTTCGGTTTTTATACATATCATGTATTTCTATACGTAAGTGTGGTAGAGGTATATTGTAGTTATATAATATATCTTAAAATGGTTTTGATATAATAACGTTAATATGTAATATTATGTGTTTTTACACAATGCGCACGCNACGACAGATTGCCACCAAACGCCAAGCAGGTCTGTTCGTGTATACGTGCGCACTGTTTGCAATTTGGCGCCAACAGACGATGACCAAACCTATTTCGGATTTTGGCTTCACTTTGGCGATAATTTGACTTCGCTTTGCTTGTGGCAGACTTTGTCATCATTTTGGTCGCATTTTGACATTTCACATGTTGACAGACATGGTTACCAAACCATATCCTACTGAGGACACAGATGGATATGGTTCTGTGACCGAAATGTTTGCTGGGGTCTGTGTTAAATATCACAAATTTTTTTTAAACATGTTTATTATTTCATTATATATATAATTATATATATATTTCCTTATATATATATAGTATATGCTCATATAAAGTTTTTGTATCTTATTTTATACTAAAAAAAGTGTCGTATTGATAATACGCTGCTTTTATAATATAAAATTTTTTACTAAAAGATGTCATAAATTCATCTTTTTCAAAACTGTATTGGTCAATCTGTATTATTACATAAAACTGTATTATATGTGCGTACAATAGCTGAAGTTAGTAAATAGTATTTGTATAATAATGAAAACTATTGTAGATTTTTGGTCAATCTTTACTGAAGTCGCTAATAATCCAAACACGACGAGAATTTCTTGATTTTATAGAAGCATATGTTACACATGATCTTCCAGTTAAAGAAAATTCACCGTTCATATCTCCAAGCTCGATTTTTATCGAATTGTGGCGAAAGAGTGGTAAGAGAATCACATTTATTAAGTACATTTTGACTTCTTTTACAATTTACATATAACTTGCCAAGTTCAGCAATCGATTTTAGCTTTTTTTAAAACTTTAATCAAAGACTTTTTACCTAAAACGGATGCTTACTGTCTTGTGCTATTTTTGTTACTTTTTGTTACTTTTACAAACAAACAAAACTTTAATAATATTTTTTATTGTCTGTCAAAGAAATATATAACAACAAAAAAAAACCACAAAGGTTTAGGATTAACCTGTTATTATTTTGTATGCATGTGTTAGGTCACGTAAATCGTAAAAAATACCTACTTAAGTATTCTNAATAAATAAAAAAATAAACAACAAAAGTAGTATAACTCCATTTATTTAATATATGTACATACACAATAGTAGTCTATGTAGAATTAGAGGAAATTGTAAAAATTATCTTAATGATATATAAATTTACAGTCATTAATATAGATAAATTTTTACTTATAAATTTGAACCTATTATACAATCGGAATTATTTTGTAGCACTTAGTATATTTTACATGGTCACAGACAAACATGTTCTATACAACTCCATGTTTAGAGACGCCATAAACTTATATCATAACACGTGAGTATATAGATTATTATGATAATTTGTGCAAATTTTATACTTGTGTAATTCATATTATACGGTACCGTTAAAACGTGAAGAACATATTACTTTTTCTTTGAAACATTTATTAACTAATTTTATTACCTAACATGAGTGTATTTTTTATACTACTCTCGTTTGTTATTAGTTTATCACGTGATACTTATACTACACAATTAAATTTTGATATTTTATGGAGCAAACTACTATCTGAGATGCCTACGCAAAAAAATACGTCTTTCCTAACAACTTTAACGACTGTGATACCTTCTTGGACACACGTTGGTTATCCTCTAGTACAAGTAAACCGACACAACAATACACGGATTCTTGAAATATTGATTAGAGACTGTTTTCTAAGTAATATAGAAAAATCTTGTGTAAGCACGTGGTGGGTACCTGTGACCTATATAACAATACCACAGTCTAATATCAAATATCAATTGTACTTACAACCAGACGGAAACAATATTATAGTTCCGAATATTAAAGAAGATGATTCTATCATTTTTATAGATGTACCTGGTAATATTTTTACACACATGGATTATTTAGTTTTGTCTTTTGCTCTTACATAGTACTTTTGAAATTTTCGTCAATGTATTATATTTACTGTTTCTAGTTTTATTCTTTTATTTCTCTTTCTTTGTGTTTCTATTATTCTCACTGTTTTCTTTTGTCACTCTTACTAACACTTCATTGTTGTAGGATATCGCGTCAACTACGATCGTAAATCTTGGAAGAATATTGCTATCTTCTTGAAAACTACACCATTTAATATGTTGAATTTATCTGACGTCACATTAGCTCAAATTTTCGACGATGCTTTTTATTTTTTAGTACAAAATACAGATTATAATGAAAATTCTGTTTCAAATACTTATGAAAATCTAGACATATTTTTTGATATTGCATACAGTGTATTCCACGTGACCAGATTCTACATAGCTTGGTATCCTATATTTACTGCGTTTGAATACTTCTCAAAAATGTTCCCGTTTCCAGAAAGTGCATACATCAAGGTAATTAGTACTAAATTACTAAATCAATTAAATGCTAAAAAAGATATAATAAAAATGATAACTGAGTTTCTTACATTATACTTATAATATAGTCTACGGAACTTCATTACATTAATTTGTACTTTTGCAATCATCACACAAAATATTTTGTATAATAAATTATAAAAAAACAAGTTGTTTTAAACATAAAAATCCAAATCAAAAAGAAACACGTAATAAAAAGATAAATAATATTTATCAACTGACTTGTTTGTTGATAATTGCTCCAAAATATGTTGTAAAACCACCTGTGATACAGAAAACAAATAGTAAATATTACTTATTAGATATCTGTCGTTTTCAAACATGTATAAGTTTCAGATAAAGAAGAAGAAACATTTACATGTAACATACATAAGCATTTGATAAAAACATTGAAATATAAAATGTATTAAATATAAAAAATAACTACTTTAAAACTTTATTTTTACGTAAATATATTTTAAATTAACTTACGTGTAAAAAAAGTATATCATAAAACGAACTTATATATCTTGAATTTTTAGTTTAAAATTCTGTATGTAGTGAACAAGTTTCTTGAGGATTCGTCGCATACACCTTCTTCCGAAAATAATGTCACTAATCAGTTATATTACGAAGTTTTAAAATGGGCATGTATTCTCGATAGCATAAAATGCAAAGATATTGTCATGGCTGAATTAACGTGGCATATACACAATCCTGCACAAAACAGGTACGTTATTGACTTACTANCAAAATAATACTATTAAAGACGTTACCTNATTGTAGTTATGTTGTTTTACGTTTATATACGATTATCACAAAAATTTTTCATTGTTCTTCTTATTGTTACTATTAATATTTTTGTTGTTGTTGTTGCNTTTATTGTTGTTACAAAAAAAANTTTATTGTTACTAGAGATTTTGATATTTTCTTTTCTCTCTNTTCTTTGANTAAAGGTATATACATTGTTTCTTTGCAGATTTTTGCNAAGTTGGCAGAAATGGATATTTTGCCAGAGTTTAATGGTTGAAAATTCCACGTATGAAAACTCTTCTACATGGTATACATTAAAAACCATGTATGAAACGCAGTCAAAAGAAGAAGAAATGTTTAAATTTTTACCTTGTTCTCGACTTCGCAGCAATATTTTCTTATCTTTCAAATCCTTTGCTACTNCTTTTCTACCATCTTCTGAACGTAGTGTAGATTTAAANAAAAGTGATAGAGTTTCTTTTNTTTTTACTATTTATGCGAAGCATTCAAAAACTCTTGCNTCGCTGACGTCTATACTAGAAGAAATACGTTACATAGAAAGGTAAACCATTTTTTTGTATGTATAGACTTTTGCATATTTACATAATGTAGTTACGTTCTATATAAACTGCATATGAAATCCATTTGCCGCACATACCATGTTGTATTATAATATATACTTAATACGTAAACAAATAAATTTTACATATTAATTGTCATTGTTACTTGTGATAGCGACATTAACATAGGTGCACTAATGAACTGTATTATTAACAACATATATTCAGACGAAGGCCTGTCGATGGTACGTATAAAAAGTACTATATATAGTCATTTGCTTTATCAATATATACGATTTACTTTATCTCATTTTATATATATATAAAAACCTACACACACATTTTGATTTTTCTACATGTCATATATTTATATACGTAAGTGTGGGGTAGAGGTATTTTGTAGTTAAATAATATATCTTAAAGTGTTTTCGATATAATAACATTAATATGTAATATTATGTGTTTTTATACAATGCGCAAGCACATCACATTCAATGCTAACAGCACAAAATATTTTCAGGTTACCGATGAAAAGTTCTTACAAATGCTGAGAGACAGACATCGTGCGGTAAATGTTTTTATAGACTATTTGAAGTAATCTATAAGTAGTGTTTCTTGTAGGTTAACGATTTTTTTGAGTTTTTAAATGTAAACTGTTTTCTATTTCCAAATTGATATTTTGTTTGTTCTTATAAACATATATTTTTTTTTCTAATCTCTGCAAACATATACAAAATTATTATATAAGTTATTGTAATTTGTTTCAGCCATCTTATGTTATTTACGCCGTGAAAAAAAAAGTTGATGATCGTCGTGCTTTACTAGTTAAATTAAAAAATAACTTCTTTCCAAACCGTAAAATGCATTTATTTACAGAGATTTAATGTTAGACTTGTATACTCGTTTTCTTTATCTTAAAGAAACAAATGCTACCAATTACTTCTATTTCTCACTAGTTTTTTTAATTGTGTTTAATAAGAAAAGTTTTCTTTTATGACAACATAAAATATTTATTACTCATATTTAAAATCGGTAATACAGTTTGCGGATTTTAATATAGTTAATAATTCGTGCCAGTTGTCCACAAAAGAAAATTAGATCTGTATTAAAAGTAAACAATTTATAACAGTTTATTTGATTAAAGTATTGTTGTAAAACTAAGTATTTATTAAGCAACTTGCACAAAAAATAAATTTATATATTAAGGACATAGTAAAACATTACAACATATATACATATATACATAAGATTATANAAATAAGAGAAAACAGTTATATATTATTTAATATTAAGTTTAACATAATTAATATATATTGATTAAGATTATTACTATTAATTATAAAACAATAAAACTTACGGTACTTTTACTTTATTATGTTTTATTTATACATTAATTTTTGTTATATATTTTTTATTTATAATAAACATACCATTTGCTTTATTTCTTTGGTTACTTTTTAATGTTTCTTAAAATTTTACCAATGTGCACTAATTTCTACCAAGTTTATATGTAAACATATTTATATGTATACATTATATATTTATATGTATTTTAATATAATCATTTTGTTTTGCTGTAGTACAAATACTCTAAGTACAAATGTGTTCTTCCAAACGGAACTTTATTGCTTGCTACCTTTATCGTCTTTTTTTTTAAATTACAAAGTTATTTTACTCTAATACTAATATTTTGTGTTAGAAACTTTTCTATAAAAATTTCTCGGAATGTACAAATAATGTCATTTGTTGTAATTGTTATCTATTGTTTTACTTATTTAGACTCATAAACATTTTTATAACACTACAGAAGACTCTAAAACTCTACATATTTTTTTCTTAATGAACCTATTGAAACATCATGTAACATTGTAACATGCAGTACACTTGATGCGCGCGTACTCTCGCACTTTAAAATAATAGATATTTACTTACAACTACAATACGTTAAAACTTTATCGACAGACGCGCTATCAGAATTGTTGCGTCATTCTATCTTTGTATTATATCTAATATGCATTAAACATAGAGCGAGATGCAATAGCGCAAATATAGCGCTCTTTTTTACCGCAGCTAACTCTACAGACTTACATCAAAATATCAATCAAAAGCAAAAGTAATAAGAAACCCTGATTCTAGATCACTATATTTGTCTATTTAATTTGTCTTTGTCTCTGTGGCAATCTTTACTGACAATGAGTTCAGAAAGAAAAGAAAATCGGTCCTTGCATAGGAAAAGTAAAGAGTGCAAAGTGGCGATAGCGGTTTGTGTTAAATTAGCGGGATACTCGTTAATATCTACTGGCTGTAAAGTAAGATGGCTTTCTGATACGAGATATGCGCAAAATGAACAAGTTGTTGTCCGTTTCACTTTACATTTTTCATTGAACTTAGTGTAGTTTTCAGGCGTTTTTTTGCTTTGATTTCTGTATATTCCACAGAAAAACCTGAGAACAGTCTTCTCATGAAACTTTTTTTCGACATACTCGCGATTGCTGCTTTCAACATTACATACCCATAAAAATAAATGTATGAGAAAACTACGGAGCAACAATCACTTTTAACCGTAGACAGTACAAATCTAATCTTATTTGAGTCTGTGTTGCAATAACTTTTAAGTAGGTTAGAAAAGTGTTCATAGTTTATTGAATCGAATTGTGTAAAAAACAAAAACAAATATTAAATTAACTCTCTTAAATAAAACATCTTGTATATAAAAGGTTTTGCGTATTGTACAGTGAAAATCTAAATTTATAAGTCATATGTCTATCTTGTTTGGTTAAAAAAAAAGGCTATACCGAACGTTTGCCAGGTGTATTGCAATAAATATTAATAAGTGCGTATTGTTTCCCAACGTTTTGACTTTATTTTGAAGTTATCCTCAGAGGACTTGGATTGAATATTGTTCACTACACAGTTATAATATGTCAGAAAGTTTAACAAAACAGCATGTCAGTAGAGATAGTCATTATAAAATAAAATAAAATAAAATTGAGTCTATGTTTATGTCACGTAAGATAAATTGAGACTGTATATGTCATATCATATTTCTATCACTAGCCATATTTCTTTCACTACAGATAGCTTTCATAGAACGCGGTTTCGATATAACGCAATTTACAAAGTGTGGTTAAATGGAGACTAAGTAATCCGTTTAATCAATATGCGCGCTTATGCAAGCTTTGTAAGTATATCGCGATTAATAAAACGCGGCGTTTTTGTGGAACAGAATATTCGCGAATTACAAAAGCCATCTCTATACAGTAGCGTAGTTAGAAAAGACAGGAACCAGAACGGTCTGTTTTTCTTATTCTTCATAAGAGTACTCTGATAATGATTTAAACAACTACCAAATAATTGTTTTACCCGGTAAAAAATTTTTTATGTATAAAATTATATAGACATTTTTGGCATATAAATTTGCATAATTAAATACAATAATTTTAATTTATGTATGAGTGTATACGAAAAATTTTTTATCGGGTAATTTCGTCAATTTGACGAACGGTCACATTGTGATTTTGTAGTAATCGTTGAATAACGAAAAATATAATTTTATATAATTTTCTGTATTCAACATGATGCTAATAGAGTTATTTTGATATAAAATATTTTCGAAGCCATTTTCTGATAAAAGAAATTCTCTGTTTGTAAAATTGTATGGACATATTCAGTATATATATATATATATATATATAAATGTACATAATTAGATATAATAATTTTAATTTGTGTATAAGTATATATAAATGTATAATTATGTATAAGTATATATAATTATATATCAAAAATGTTTTACCGGGTTTGATTAAATCTGTGTCCGTTTTATTTGTAAGTTCATTTGGAATACACGCCGTCTGTGACACTTATGTAAATATTAGGGCTGCGGCTTAAATTCGAATAACAGTGTGATTCGGATATCCGGATATTCGAATATAATATATATGTACGAATAAACTTCNTGTTTGTTCTTATAAACATATATTTTTTTTATCTAATCTCTGCAAACATATACAAAATTATTATATAAGTTATTGTAATTTGTTTCAGCCATCTTATGTTATTGTCGCCGTGAAAAAAAAAGTTGATGATCGTCGTGCTTTACTAGTTAAAGTAAAAAATAACTTGTTTTTAAGCGATAAAATGCATTTATTTACAGAGATTTAATGTTAGACTTGTATACTCGTTTTATTTATCTTCAAGGAACAAATGCTACCAATTACTTCTATTTCTCACTAGTTTTTTTAATTGTGTTTAATAAGAAAAGTTTTCTTTTATGACAACAAAAAATATTTATTACTCATATTTAAAATCGGTAATGCAGGTTACGGATTTTAATATAGTTAATAATTCGCGCCAGTTGTCTACATAAGAAAATTAGATCTGTATTAAAAGTAAATAATTTATAATAGTTTATTTGATTAAAGTATTGTTGTAAAGTTAAGTATTCATTAAGCATCTTGCACAAAAAATAAATTTATATATTAAGTACATAGTAAAACATTACAACATATATACATATATACATAAGATTATAGAAATAAGAGAAAACAGTTATATATTATTTAATGTTAAGTTTAACAAGATTAATATATATATATTGATTAAGATTATTACTATTAATTATAAAACAATAAAACTTACGGTACTTTTCCTCTATTATGTTTTAACTATAAATTAATTTTTGTTATATATTTTTTATTTANAATAAACATACCATTTGCTTCATTTCTTTGGTTACTTTTTAATGTTTCTTAAAATTTTAACAATGTGCACTAATTTCTACCATGTTTATATGTAAACATATTTATATGTATACATTATATATTTATATGTAACTTAATATAATCATTTTGTTTTGCTGTATTACAAATACTCTAAGTACAAATGTGTTCTTCCAAACGGAACTTTATTGCTTGCTATCTTTATCGTTTTTTTTTTGAAATACAAAATTATTTTACTCTAATAATAATATTTTGTGTTAGAAACTTTTCTATAAAAACTTCTCGGAATGTACAAATAATGTCATTTGTTGTAATTGTTATCTATTGTTTTACTTATTCAGACTCATAAACATTTTTATAATACTACAGAAGACTCTAAAACTCTACATATATGTTTTTTAACGAACCTATTGAAACATTATGTAACATTGTAACATGCAGTACACTAGATGCGCGCGTACTCTCGCACTTTAAAATAATAGATATTTACTTACAACTACAATACGTTAAAACTTTATCGACAGACGCGCTATCAGAATTATTGCGTCATTCTATCTTTGTATTATATCTAATATGCAATAAACATAGAGCGAGATGCAATAGCGCAGATATAGCGCTCTTCTTTACCGAAGCTAACTTTACAGATTTACATCGAAGTATCCATCAAAAGCAAAGGTGATAAAAAACCTTAATTAAGATCACTATATTCTACTATTTGATTTGTCTTTGTCTCTGTGGCAATTTTTACTGAGTTCAGAAAGAAAAGAAAATCGGTCTTTGCATAGGAAAAGTAAAAGTGCAAAGTGGCGATAGCGGTTTGTGTTAAATTAGCGGGATACTCGTTAATATCTACTGGCTGTAAAGTAAGATGGCTTTCTGATACGACATATGCGCAAAACGAACAAGTTTTTGTCCGTTTCACTTTACATTTTTCATTGAACTTAGTGTAGTTTGCAGGCGTCTTTTTGCTCTGATTTATGTATATGTCACAGAAAAACCTGAGAGCAGCCAACCCATGAAACTTTTTTTCGATATACTCGCAATTATTGCTTTCAACATTACATTTCCATAAAAATAGGTGTATGAAACACTTACGAAGCAACAATCACTTTCAATTGTAGACAGTACAAATGTAATCTTCTTTGCTGCTGAGTCTGTGCTGCAATTACTTTCAAATAATTTAAAAATTTATTATTAATTTATCTTATTCTTCTTTCATTATTAATTAAAAATTTATATTGAATAGTAAAAATTTACATTTCAAAAGTCATATTTTTTTCACTAACCATATTTCTATCAGTGGAGATAACTTTTGTAGACCGTGAATTCAATGCAACGCAATTTACATATTGTAGCACAATGGAGATAAATACTTAAGTAATCCGTTTATTTAATATGCGCGCTTATACAAGCCTCGTATATCGATATTATAGTATATCGATATAAAACGCGGCATTTCTGTGGAACAGAATATCCGCGAACTACAAAAGTTATCTCTATACAGTAGCGTAGTAAGAAAAGACAACGANCAGGGCGGATTTTGTCCTTTTCTTTATAAGGTTACTTTGCTAATAATTACTTAAAAAACTATCAAATACTTGTTTTAGTTTAGTAAGAATTACCTTTTTTAGTTTACATTTTAATTTTTGATAATAAATTAATTTTATCCACATATACAAAAAGAAGCGATATGTCAATCATACACTATACTTTGGCTATATAATTTACACAGTTGTCTGTGTTAAAGACTGTAAAGTTACAAGTGTGTA
>NW_018021049.1:0-2262 GCF_002006095.1 Pseudomyrmex gracilis
ATAAACAGTATATATATGTATACACACATATTCTGTATAAACGGTATATATGTATACACACACATACACATGTACATTTAATGTACGAATATGCTATATGTAGATGTGCGTGTATAAATGTACTACATCATAATAACTTCATTAACGTTATATTATATCCATAAATAATAATAATGTATGTATAGCCTCCGTGTAGTCTCTGTGTAGCCTCTGGTAAAAAAGAAAAATCCGTGTAGTTTCTGTGTAGCCTCTGGTAAAAAAGCTAAATATATTATTTACTGTACGTGTGTATATACACTTACACACATGTGAGTAAATGTTAATAATTAGGTATAATATAAATAATAGTAGAAACATACCTGTCTCTACACAAAGATGTTTCCTTGCGAGCTTCTGCCGTCAATTGGAATCCGTTTACGTTATATAAAACATTAGTAACAAACGTGATTTCTTTTTTTTTGTTTCTTTGTTGAAGAGTTGATAAATGTTAAGAACCTTTAAAAACAAAAAGTAAACTTAACGTATTTAAAGAGATACATTTTAATATAAATTTCAATGTATTTCTAACCTCAATTTAAGTATTTTAAATTATTACCATAATGCCCGCTGTTTTTGCAGAACAATCATTGATTCTTTTATTATATTTGCATGAATTGAGCATCCATCACGTATTATTTCCACGTTCTCCACGCTATATAGTCCAAAACTATAAATCATCATTGATTTGATTGATTGTTTTTGTTGAGAAATCACGTCAAATTCCCTGTCAATCCGAAAAAACGTACAAGACTCTTAATGTATAAAAAATATATGTAAAACTTATTCAGATTATTTACTTAACTTACATTTGTCATCCGGTGGCTCTTGTTGTTATTAATAATCCGAACATTATTAATCCAAACATTATAATGTATCACGTATGTCACGTAAAAATAAATGCGCGTGATTCGTCGCGTGTGAACTTGACGCGAGGCACTACCGTGCTTTTTGATGTTTCTCTCTTTCTCTAACTTTCTTCTTAAAACGTGTTCGTATATATGTACGCCATCTGGCAGCAAGCATGCAAAAGTGCACACGACGATGACGAAAAACGTGAATTTCTCAATTCAAAAACTTTATCATTGCATATCTCCGAAAATACGAAATAAACAAAAAAAACGCAAGAACACTTTTTTTAAAATGTTTTATTCTGAATCGATTGAGACCAAAACGAAATTGATCGGTTCAGTGTTTACTAAAATATTGCCCTGAGAAAATCTCCCCACTCCTAAAATGCATGAATCTCGCCTATAATAGGCACAGTGTGCTCGCGCAGTTCGAGCGCCACTTCGTTGCGCGTGAACTTGGCGCGAGGCACTACCGTGCCTCTTGATAATATTCTTATGTGATTGTCAGTAATATTTATATTACTGACTTTATTTATATGTAATCGGCAGTAGTTCTATTTTGTAAGGGTCTTCACTTTGTAGCAAAAAGTATGTTTTATTTCCAAATGTATTATCTCACAAAATAAGAAAAGAATAAAAGATAGGTTTTTTCTACACATCATTACATCAATGTTATAAAAAAACGGGAAAAAGAACACTAACAAGGGAACCTCGCGAACCCGAGAATTCTGATTTTGATGAAACTTTGCACACATGTAAGGGAGGTCAATAGATGAGTATTGACATTTTCCGTTGCTGCTAAAAAACGGTTTTAAGGGATGAAATCACCCCTCATATGTAGAGCGGCTTTTCATTTTTCTCAATTTCTCTCGAAAATGATTAAAGATATTAAAAATAGTTTCTACGAACATTTTATAGAAAAAAGTCCTTTATTTATTTATGTTAATAGAATTTAAAAAAATAAGTTTAAAAAAAAATTGTGTAACAAAATTATAAAAAAAAATTTTTTTTAACAATTCTATTAATGTAAGTAAATAGAGGTGTTTTTCCCATAAAACTTTTATATTAAACATTTTTTCATATCTTTAATAGTTTTCGAGATACATCGAAAAAAAAACGCAAAATCATGTTATACATGATAAGTGTTTCACTCTTTAGAATCGGTTTGAGGCCGCCACTGAAAATTTCTACATTTATGTAGTTATTTATACATGTGTACAAAATTTTATCGTAAGAACACCTCTATGTAATCGCACATTAATACATTTTTGAAATAAGTCGTTTCTAAAATTTAATTTTAGCATCTTTTATATAAGGAACTATTTTTTATTATATATTACGATAAAGATAGTAATTTTTCAAATAAAGATGCTTT
>NW_018021049.1:2282-11517 GCF_002006095.1 Pseudomyrmex gracilis
GCAACGTGACTTGAAAGATCGTTGAGCATATTCATATTGCAGTCTTTATATTGCATATTGTATATGTAATGTATCACGCACATATCACTCACTTCCGTAAACACAGTGCGGAGTAGTCATGTACGTTATTTGTGAGAATAGTTTGCAATAACTTTCCATAATCAAAAGACTTTGACAAAAAAAAAAAGTTAAATAATTTTAACACACAAATTAAATGCCATATCTGAATTTTACTTTTCTGGCCTTATTGACTAACACATAAAATTTCAGTATAACATCTCGAAAATTTATTTTACGGTCTATTATTTTTTTTGATAACAGTATACGATTTACATATACATTTAGTTCATAATCGCCAGCATATCACTTGGCTACGCTAATCAGCCACAGTATGACACGCTGACGTTCGTGTTGCACTCGANACTACATAATAAATAATGTAAATAAGATAATAAGAGCATACGATAGTAGACTCATTCTGGTCTATCGAGGTCTCCTTGGCCAGCAAAAAATTTTTGAACGACACTCTGCACCTTGACAGCAATAAGTTAGTAACGTGAGCATTGAGCATCATGAGTATCTAGTTCACTAACACGAAAAATCTCACAAAATCTCCGTAGCAAATACACATTGACAAAAAAATCGTGTAACTGTGAATAAATCGTTTAAAAAAATCGTGTAACTGGGAATAAATCGTGTTAAAAGAAAACGTGTAACTCTGAAATTGTGTAAAAAAAGGCCGTGTAAAAAGAGTCCGAGGTGTATATGATTATTAATATTGTATAAATACTTTATACTTAATGTAAAATTTTATGTACTTTCAATAAATTTAATAAAATAAAAAACAGAAATTGTATATCTTATTGTTTCTCTGTATACAAGACATGTGACAAGTAACCCTGAATATGGAGCAATTGCTGATTGTGATTGAACTATGGTTTCAACTGTTTTAACACCTTGTATTGTCAATGTTCTGCCTGAATGTATTTCTAACTTGAACCCACTTTCGTCTGCATTATATATATTTTGTGTTTCAAACAGATTTATAAATGATTTCACAGAACTTATGAATTCTTGGCATGCAATTTGTAATTGATTCTGATTTGTCTTTGATGAACGGTTTATAAATTTTGTTATTTTTCTTGACACAATCCCGTGTTTTCTTTTAAAATTTAATATCCACATTGCTCCTGCTTTAAATTGAGNAAGATTAATTTGTTCTTTTGCTTCTAACGCCCACCGTCGTAGATCTAAATCATGAATAATTTTGTTGTTGTCGTTAGCGTTTTTGAACTTTTCCAAGACATATGTAAAAATATCTACTAGTTTTTGTCTATGAGTACCACCTTTTTGTAAAGAATGATCCCATCTATATAGCTGCGACATAGACGTTACCTTTCTAAAACGATCTTTTGTACTGTTGATAAAGTGTAATATCCCTTTTTTCCACTTTTCCAGAACTCACCAGCTCTTCTTTTATAGTCAGTATTTACAATTTCTCCTCTTGGTGTACAAGTATCTTCTTCCTCAATTTCATCACTTTCTTCAAGTTATTCTACTTCGTCTGCTCCAACAAATTGTGCATCACATATATTTGCATCTCAATAATTCTCGAATTTTAATGTAGTGTCGGTCTCCATAGCAAATGATAAGTCATCCATTGCATTTTGTATAATGTTCATTATAGTATCATGTAATTCAATTTCTTTATTATTTACAGATGTGTTGGATGTCAAGGAAGTTGGGTGATTTGAAGATTAAGTTCTGTACTTGAACTTACTAGAATATCCTTTATTACTCCTGATCTTTACAATGTTCCTTACACGGCTGTATCTCATTGCGGTAAACTCTCCGGCTTGCGGAGCCACACAGTGAGCTAGCAGTCTAATCACGGTCTCTTCCTGCTTCATCCGCGCGATCGATTTATAGTAGATCGATCGCGCTGATTCAGCAGGCCCACCGGTCCTAGCAACGGCCGTGCTAGTTACCGGTGCCGGTGTCGACACATGCTGCGTTGCACTTCGGACAATGCATCGATGTGTCGCACCCTGTGGCAACCAGCAGTTCTTCCTAGAACTGCTACCTTCCTACAACTTAACTAGGTCATTGAGCAATGATAGTGTCTCATCACATTGCACAATGGCCTCATCTCCTTAACTTTTACTTTACAAAAATTGGCGCACAACCTTTCCCCCCCTTCCAGGAAAAATAAAAATGTCCGTAACATTTTCCGTCACAACTTTTACTTACTTGTGTGCAATTTTTGCTTGTTACTTACACTACCTTTACATCTTACACATTCTACTACACGGCATACTTACAGCGCGATGGTCTCGGCGTTTTGGGCGCGAGCGTTTCGCCGCTTTTTACGCTGTTCCGCGTTACGCGACTTCACAGCGCCACGAGTCAATTCCGCCTTTTCTTTACTTTTTACTATTTTATATATAACTAGTACAATAATTACTACTATTATCGTCACACCTGACGTAGTCGGATAAATAAGATGCGGATTTTCAAAAAACGAACTCTCGTTTATTTCGTCCGTTAATTCCGTTATTTCTGACTTTACTTTTTCAATTTGCGTTTTACTCTGTGTTATATTTTCTAACACAATCGGTTCTTCACCAACCGCCCGTTCTTTTGCTTTTAACACTGAAAGATTGATTCGTGGCAAATATATGTTAATTTGTTCACCGTTCATCATCTTGTTGGTGCAAATCGTTACAATGGACGTCACTAACTTACACTTTTCCGACAACTTTATCTCTCCGACTTCGTTTACACCTTCCGTTGCTTCTTTTCGGTTTTCGCACGATATTACCACCGACTCGTTTTTCGGGGTTGAGNACAGCCATACACGCGCTTTTTCTAGCCTTATCCATATCGTGTAATTCGAAATCATAGTTTCCTCTTTACAATTGGAAAATTCCCCTGAATTAGTAACATATGCCTGCACCCCGCATGGTGCGTCCGCGTGTACCTTGTACACCAATTCTATACTATCGCAGACATAATTATCTCCAACGTTTTTACATCTTTCTAGCTGAAGCAATTTTACAACGGAATATGTTTGTTTATTTTCATCTATCGCAACTATCTCAAACTTTACTTGTGCGACCTTAAAAACATTACCGTGGTCGTGCACCGGCAAGGGCACTACCCTCAACAAGTCGTATTCTACTGGAGCTACTAGTGGAAACTCGACGACGAAGTGACGTGTCTGGAACCCTCGCCTCGTGCAAACGCAAAAAATTTGACGCCGCCCCCCTTGTCGTCCCCTCTGACTCCGACTGAAGCAACCCGGTAAGTTTCATTTTGTTTTTAATTTTCTACAAAGGCTTTCAGCCTATTCACGTGCACATTCTGCGTGCGCCGTCCTGCTTTGATTGCACACGTCACGTCTGACGTTTTCGCGACTATCACATAAGGTCCTATCCATTTCGATTCTAATTTCTTAGATCTGCCTCTTCTCAGTGTCTCGTCATAAAGTAAGACTTTTTCTCCTACGCTAAACGCTGCTTGCGTTGTCTTTTTATCATAGTAACGTTTCGCTTTTTCCTTTTCTTCTTTGAGCTTTTCCTGCGCTACTTAATTTGTCGCCCGCAATCTTTCTTTTAATTCTTGCGCGTAAGTTTCCAAATTAGTCGGTATTCTTGCATAACATTCGTGTTCCTTTGAATGTAGCTTGTGTGACACCTTCTTAATTCTCTTGAGACGTGTTTCTTCCGTCTTTACTGCGCTTTTATTTCTTATTCTATCTTTTACTTTACTTTGTTTTGTCAGTTTCTCCATTTTCACGCGCAGAGTTTTGATTCTTGCTACTTTTTCTGTAGCACTTACTCGACCTTCAGGGCAGAAACATTTTTCTGGCCGTACTGAAAAATGCTCTACAAATTCTTCGGACTGCTTTTCACTTACTTCTACGATTCCTGCTTGAATGTAGTTTGTCCTAGCTCGCCCTTTTATTTTGCTTCTCGGCACTTTGATACGGATGCAATGCCATGGATTCTTTCCCTATCACAAGCCTTCTTTTTTTATAATTATGCACTGCATTGTACTTTCTTAAAAAGTCGTTACCCAATATGCCTGGATACTTACCAGGGAAGTCGTCTCTTACTACATATACTGTATGCTTGATTTCTTTATTTCCCAGCTGTATAGTAACTCTCATCTTGCCGATCACATTCGCTTTATGCCCCGTTACTTCTGTTAGTTCCAACCGCGTTTCTTCTGCTGGTGTTTTCTCTTTTAAATATTTTTTCGTAACTAGTGTCATTGTAGCCCCAGTGTCATATAACATGTTTACCTGGCCTCGTTTTGCTTCTTTTATCGGCACTACTACCAAGTCTAATTCTGCTTGTACTGCATTTATTTCTATTGTTTGAAGCTCAGCTACTGACACAGATCTTCTTTTTCTTTCATCTTCTTCTTCTTCTTTGTCACTACTGGACGATTCGCTACTGTCACTTCGGCTTTTCTTTTTCTTGTCTTTTGCCGCACATACGGCTTTTACAGCTCCTTTTTTATTTTTCCTGCCTTTCAGTGACCAGCACTTTTCTTTAATATGCCCTGTTTTTTTGCAATAACTGCACGTTGTGTCCACTGCATTTACTTTGCCACTGCTTGGTTTAGGCACTGCCATTCTGTTTGATCGGCACTCTCTTCCGTAGTGTCCGATCTTTTCGCATTTGTAGTACGCATTTTTCTCATAATTTTTTTGCATCTTTTGCTTTGTTGCAAAATTTCTACCGTGGCTGCTTTGTGGCACCGCCACCTTTTCCTCAGAGCTTGCTGCGTTTACTGCCTCTTGCAACGTTCCATAGTTGCGTGACCTTATTATCAACTTGATGTCACTTCTTAAACCTATTTGGAACTGTTGCAACGCTTGCCCTTTAATAGTGTTCATAATTGTACGTTTCTCTTCCATGGTGTGCCCTTTGCCTTCCACCATAGACTCGTACAATTCCATGGCCGTTTGATTTAGTTTTTGTCCGTAAGCCTGTGCACATTCATTACTTTTTTGTCGTAATGTGTTAAACTCTATTTGTAATTGTGTAGTGCTTCGCTTTGCAGAATACGTAGCTTCTATTTCTGCTTTTAACTGTCCAAAATCGCGAATGTCTTTCGTTTCAAAATCTATCAATGCTTGCCCTCTCAGCTTGGTTTGCAATACTGCTTGCAAAAGAGCGGGTTCCTTCGCAGGGTTGACCATTCCCTCTGCGTACTCGCATGCATTTAAACAATTCTCGAACTTGCTTGGATGATTTCCCGGTAAACGTCGATATCATTCCGACCACGTCTTTTAATTTTAGACTTCCATTATACAACACGGCGCGATTTCTTACGTCATCAGCTGTTCGCCCGTACGTTACGTCTAGCTGTTCGCTCGGACGTCTGTACACGTGTCGCGTCATCGACACACCCGTCCCGCGCCCGTGCGTCTCGCGGAGTTCCGTCATTCGTCGGTCCACCGCGTCTATTCGCAAACTTATTATTTCTAATGACCGCACTACCTGCTGTAGCATTGCGTCAGCGGGGTTGTAACCTTGCCCACTTGTTCCCGCGGCCCCGCGCCCCGCGNCTTAAACCTATTTGGAACTGTTGCAACGCTTGCCCTTTAATAGTGTTCATAATTGTACGTTTCTCTTCCATGGTGTGCCCTTTGCCTTCCACCATAGACTCGTACAATTCCATGGCCGTTTGATTTAGTTTTTGTCCGTAAGCCTGTGCACATTCATTACTTTTTTGTCGTAATGTGTTAAACTCTATTTGTAATTGTGTAGTGCTTCGCTTTGCAGAATACGTAGCTTCTATTTCTGCTTTTAACTGTCCAAAATCGCGAATGTCTTTCGTTTCAAAATCTATCAATGCTTGCCCTCTCAGCTTGGTTTGCAATACTGCTTGCAAAAGAGCGGGTTCCTTCGCAGGGTTGACCATTCCCTCTGCGTACTCGCATGCATTTAAACAATTCTCGAACTTGCTTGGATGATTTCCCGGTAAACGTCGATATCATTCCGACCACGTCTTTTAATTTTAGACTTCCATTATACAACACGGCGCGATTTCTTACGTCATCAGCTGTTCGCCCGTACGTTACGTCTAGCTGTTCGCTCGGACGTCTGTACACGTGTCGCGTCATCGACACACCCGTCCCGCGCCCGTGCGTCTCGCGGAGTTCCGTCATTCGTCGGTCCACCGCGTCTATTCGCAAACTTATTATTTCTAATGACCGCACTACCTGCTGTAGCATTGCGTCAGCGGGGTTGTAACCTTGCCCACTTGTTCCCGCGGCCCCGCGCCCCGCGGTGCCGCCCGCAGTCAACTCGTTTTGCATTCGGGAAATTTCGCGTTCCACTTCTTTGCGAGCCCGGTTTATATTTTGTTCGTCAAATTCTTGATCCATACTTTCGTTATTCATTTTGGCCCGTTGTCTTGTGTAAAACAATTCGCTCTCATATGAAATTAAAGAAGACCTCTGAGTACCACTGCCCGGGGTTCCACTGTTCTCAACTCTACGGCGATTTATTACACTTTGTAAATGACCGTCTATACTACCGTCTAAATCGAACGGAAATTCTCTTTCTACAATTACATTCGGACTCAAATTCCTATCCTGTCTATTTACTTCTGCGTCTTAATAAAGCGCCGCCGGTGCGGTTTTTGGTTCCCGTACCGGTAACAGACTTCGTAGCGCCCGCGCTACCCGCTCGGATTGTACGCCGCGTTGTTGCAAACGCCAGTTACCGAACATATGTTTTCGCTCGCTTTTACAAAATGTATTCGACTTACAGTAGTTGACCTAATTCCGCTTACGAGAGTCGTATCTGCGTGGTGTTGCTGACTCAGCTTTCCTCGCGCCGCTGCTGCCGCTGCCTCGCCGCTTCGCTAGTCAGTTGCCTCGCCGTTTCTCTGCTACCGCTGCTACGCCGCTACCGCTGCCTCGTTGACTGCTTTGTCACTTTTGCTGCTTTTTCGGCTGACCTTAGCCGGTTCCTCGGTGCCCTTCTTGGCCCTTCCGTCACAGCTGCTTGTCTGCTTGTCGCTTACTGCTTCCGGAAGTTCCCGGCGGTAGATTTTGTTTTCCGTTCTGCTGCTGCAGTCCGGCCTTCCTTATCTCCGCCTTGTGTCACTGCCCGTCGCTTGGCTTGCGTTAGGTCAGTGTTGCCGTGTAACTCGAGACTGTGAGTTCGCGGTGTGTTTCTTTCTCTTGAACTCGTAGTTCACAAGACACTCTTTTAATGACTGCTTTTTTTTGTTTCAGGAGCAGTTTTCCAGATCGGGGTTACTTATAATTTTTTACTTTTATACATATGTACTCTTTTAAATATACCCTTATTTTGATTGGAACTCAATCGTTCTCGTTCCCTTTTTTTTCTTCTTTTTCATTCAGTGTCCTTGCTTTTTTTTGATCCAACCGGAATCTCCTGCTGCGTCCCGTCCTTGACACACGGAATGAAAGATCCCACCACTGCCACCAAAATTTGTTGGATGTCGAGGAGGTTGAGTGATTTGAAGATTAAGTTCTGTACTTGAACTTACTAGAATATCCTTTATTACTCCTGATCTTTACAATGTTCCTTACACGGCTGTATCTCATTGCGGTAAACTCTCCGGCTTGCGGAGCCACACAGTGAGCTAGCAGTCTAATCACGGTCTCTTCCTGCTTCATCCGCGCGATCGATTTATAGTAGATCGATCGCGCTGATTCAGCAGGCCCACCGGTCCTAGCAACGGCCGTGCTAGTTACCGGTGCCGGTGTCGACACATGCTGCGTTGCACTTCGGACAATGCATCGATGTGTCGCACCCTGTGGCAACCAGCAGTTCTTCCTAGAACTGCTACCTTCCTGCAACTTAACTAGGTCATTGAGCAATGATAGTGTCTCATCACATTGCTCAATGGCCTCATCTCCGTAACTTTTACTTTACAAAAATTGGCGCACAACAAATGTTTGTTGAATATTTGAAATTTGGAATGAAACGATTAACATATTAATACCATTCGCAGGATTCACATGTACCATTTTGCTTTGGTATAATTTGTTATCTTTGTTAAAGAGATAACACAGATTATTTTGAAAATTAAAACGTTAAATAATCTTTCTTTGATTGAATTGTTACACTTGGCGGCTACACTTTATACTAAACCTACGTAGCAAAAAACTTTCTATTTCTACGGAGTTTTATCATCTTATTTACATTATTTATTATGTAGTGTCGAGTGCAACACGAACGTCAGCGTGTCATACTGTGGCTGATTAGCGTAGCCAAGTGATATGCTGGCGATTAGGAATTAAATGTATATGTAAATCGTATACTGTTATCAAAAAAAATAATAGACCGTAAAATAAATTTTCGAGATGTTATACTGAAATTTTATGTGTTAGTCAATAAGGCCAGAAAAGTAAAATTCAGATATGGCATTTAATTTGTGTGTTAAAATTATTTAACTTTTTTTTTTTGTCAAAGTCTTTTGATTATGGAAAGTTATTGCAAACTATTCTCACAAATAACGTACATGACTACTCCGCACTGTGTTTACGGAAGTGAGTGATATGTGCGTGATACATTACATATACAATATGCAATATAAAGACTGCAATATGAATATGCTCAACGATCTTTCAAGTCACGTTGCTCTGCAACATGACTTGAAATATTCAAAGAATAAAAGCATCTTTATTTGAAAAATTACTATCTTTATCGTAATATATAATAAAAAATAGTTCCTTATATAAAAGATGCTAAAATTAAATTTTAGAAACGACTTATTTCAAAAATGTATTAATGTGCGATTACATAGAGGTGTTCTTACGATAAAATTTTGTACACATGTATAAATAACTACATAAATGTAGAAATTTTCAGTGGCGGCCTCAAACCGATTCTAAAGAGTGAAACACTTATCATGTATAACACGGTTTTGCGTTTTTTTTTCGATGTATCTCGAAAACTATTAAACATATCAAAAAATGTTTTATATAAAAGTTTTATGGGAAAAACACCTCTATTTACCTACATTAATAGAATTATTTAAAAAAATTTTTTTTATAATTTTGTTACACAATTTTTTTTTAAACTTATTTTTTTTAATGATAAATATGAAATTGAGGTGTGACCTCCGGTTCGAATTGGTTATTCCAAAATTACGTTGATAAATCGGCTGTTACGAACCAGTGCAAGGTGTATTGCAATATTAAAACAAATTTGTTTTCTTAACAAAACGTTTCGACTTT
>NW_018021049.1:12512-39977 GCF_002006095.1 Pseudomyrmex gracilis
GCTCTACATATGAGGGGTGATTTCATCCCTTAAAACCGTTTTTTAGCAGCAACGGAAAATGTCAATACTCATCTATTGACCTCCCTTACATGTGTGCAAAGTTTCATCAAAATCAGAATTTTCGGGTTCGCGAGGTTCCCTTGTAAGAGAAAAGAGCAATACGAGCCACCATATGAATATTAACCCACGTACCCACTCACCCACCCACAAACACACACTCACGCACGCACATACGCACGCACGCACACGCACACGCACACAGAAAGAGAAAGAAAGAGTTTTAGGTAAACAAACACATTCTGACGTTTTGATCCTACATCATATCTTTTTTTCACTGATAAATAGAAAAAATAAGTGAAATAAAAAATAAAATAAAGGTACCACCGCGAAAATTATTAATACAAAACAATTGCACAAATCAATTTAACTTTAAAAATGCTCGACAGCAGTATATTAATGAAAAAACAGTAATTATCATCTGAGTCACAAACAATTGAAAATAATTGAATTAGAGAAGTTTATTTATCAAGTCTACCTTTACGAAAGAGAGCTATCGATTATATATAAATAAAGTCAGTAATAGAAATATTACTGCTAATCACACTAGAATATTATTAGGTAATAATATTACAGGAATCACTGAGAATATTACTGACAGTTACACAGAATACCAGTAATTCTTTTGTACCATTGCCGCAAATTATTACTGCCAGTTTTTTAGACTAAAACTAGTGAAATACTTATACATTAAAACATTAACATTGTGTATTACATTGCATTGAGTCTTTATCTCTTTATACTAGTTTACATAAGTATTGATTTATAAGAATAAATTGATGTATTACTTACGTAAATCGTCCTGCATTTTTTCTCGCAAGAGCTCGTTGCACGTGCACACTTCTGCTTCCGCGAAATGACAAAAAAGCAGCGAAACATTGTGCGTTGCATATTTTTAACATAAACGCTATATAACGTTTTCTGTTTCTTACATATGTAGCGTGTATTTTTGAGTGTGTAAAGTGCTCGATTGTTTTTTCAATATTATATATATCCTATTATTTTACTTGATCTATTGATATATAATCAAATATTAGTGTGACGTGCAAATTTCATATTAAAGCAAGCTAACGTTTTTTGGAAACGTAGTATTCATTTGCAACGTTGTGGAGAAAACAGTCTGGATCTGTGAGTTATTGAAAAATCTTTTTTCATTTCTTTCTTTTTTATCTTTTTTGTAATTGTCCTCCCATTATAATTTTTGTTCTCGCAGTTTTCTCTTTGTAGCAAAATGTGCGATATGTTACAAAAAAAATATAAGCGTAGTTTTTTAGAAGCTTGGCTTAGCGATGATCGATATAAATCTTGGATACAAAAAGTACCGTCAAATGATAGTCTTTTTTATTATATTATATGTAATGAAGATTTTTCTTGTAACACGCGCATTTCAAGACATGCAGATTCTGCGTGTCATAAAAAAAATAATAAAGAAAACTTATCTGCTTTCTTAAATAATAATGCTAATAATGTACAATCAAATACACAAACATTTCAGAAACAGTGGTTGGAAATGAAGCAGTTTCAACCATGGTTATGCGAAGTTTCACATAACGACAAGTTATTTTTTTGTTCGTTTTGTGAAAAATATGTGTCGGCTAAAATGTTGCATGTTTTTGATCACGCAAAATCTGTAGCACACATTTTAATAAGTAAATCAAAGAATATAGGAAGTAAGAAAACTGACGAGGATAATATGACAGACGAAGTTTTATCATTTGATAAAAGAAAGAAGATTACAGAAATTCGATTTGCTGCATTCATCGCTGAAAAAAATATTTCGCATAACACTGCAACAGAAATTCTTTCATTGTTTAAGGAAATAGGAAAAGATTCTAATGTATTACAAGTATGAGAATGAGTCGAACTAAATGTCAAAAGATTATTTCAAATGTATTATNTCCGGTTGAAACAGATCGTGTTGTCAATATTATTAGAAATACAAAATTTTCTATTCATATTGATGAAACGGCAGACATTTCTAATCAGAAATGGATGACGTTTCTTGTGCGGTATGTTCATCCTGAAACATTANACATTTGCTCGCAATTAGTCAAATTAATTGATATTGATGCAAAAGATTGCAGTGCGGACAAAATATTTAATGCTTTTAAATGTGAAATGTGGAAATTTAAAATTCCATTTGTGAATATTGTAGCATTGTCGTGCGACAATGCGTCTGTCATAACAGGTAAATATTCATCATTTAGAGTAAAGCTTGGGAAAATGTGTAAAAATTTATTAACATTACCTTGTCCATGCCATGCTGCTGCGTTAGTTGCACAATCTGCATGTAGTACACTTCCAGATTATTGCGAGGAATTTGTTAAGAAAATAGCAACTTACATTAACAGTAGTCCCAAGCGATCTGCTATTTTTGANGAGTTTTGTGAATGTTTTCAGGAAACAAACCGCAAAATTCTAAAATTGGCCGATACACGATGGCTTTCCCGGCATTTATGTGTAGACAGAATTTTACAATCTTGGGATACNATTAATATGTTTTTAACTGAAAATGTTTTAAGTGACAATACAAAATCTGGAAATTATTTACTATTTATTATGAAAAAACTTGATGCAAAAGCATATTTATTATTTTTAAAGCATATTTTAGATGTTTTTAATTCATTTAATGCTTATTTTCAAGCTCTGGAAACAAAAATATACGTATTACAACCAAAATCGTTTCAGTTCCTAAGCAATATTTGTGAACATTTCTTAAATCCAGAGCTTTTAAAAAATGTTCATAATAATTTAGATTTCTATAATAAAAAAACTCAAAAATCTTTATACAAAATAAATGTAGGAACTGAATGTGAACAATATCTTAACGAATTGATTGCAAAAGGGCATGCAGACATAGTACTTAATATTCGAGAAAACTGTTTGCAGTTTTACATTACTGCTGCCCAAGAAATTTGTAAAAGATTACCAGTAAACGACACATTTTTATCTAAATTGAAAGTTTTTAAATCAGACATAGCTTTACATGATAACAATAGAGATACTTCATTTAATGATGTTTATTGTGTTGCTCAAACAATTAGCGAGTTTGACAATAATAGTTTAAGAAAGGAATGGTTTGCTTTACATCAAGATTTCACAGAAGCAGAAAAAAAGAATCTCTCAAAATTACAATTTGATGAAATGTGGAAACAAATTTTTAAACGTTATGAGTATACTAATTTAAAATTTCTTTTAAATGTAATTAGATCGTTGCCAAACTCAAACGCTGATGCAGAAAGAATCTTTTCCATCTTGCCAGATATTAAGACAAAAAAACGAAGTAAACTTTTGTCTGTCAGTGTTAATTCTACTTGCGTGTTTAAATCTGCATTGAAAGTAAGAAGGGAAACAGCTATTAACCTAGAAATTAATAAAAAACATTTGTCTCTTATGTCAACACAGCAATTATATTCACCACGTCCTAAAAAACGAAAAAGTCAGCTAATATTACATGCTGCTGATGACAATAAAATTGCTTGTCCGTCCTCGTTTAATAATATGTAATGTTTAAAATAAAATTACAATTATTTTGTTGGACATTTTATATGTTAAACAAGACATTTATAAATAATAAATGTATAAACAAATTGATATGTTGGACATATTATATGTTAGACATAATATTTATAGATAATAAATCTATAACAAACTTATATATTGGACATTTTATGTTAAACATTAAACATATTTATAGATAATATATGTAAACCAAAATTGATATGTTAGACATATTATATGTTAGACATAATATTTATAGATAATAAATCTATAACAAACTTAATATATTGAACATTTTATGTTAGACATCAAACATATTTATAGATAATATATGTATACCAAAATTGATTTGTTGGACATTTTATGTTAGACATCACATCTATAAATAATAGATGCATAACAAGTTCGATTTGTTGGATATTTTATATGTTAGACATCACATCTATAAATAATAAATGTACAACAAGCTTCATTTGTTGGACATTTTATATGTTAGACATTATACATATTTATAGATAATAGATGAATAATATATAAAATGTGGTAGAATAGGGCTAAAGGCGAAGGTCCACACTAAAAAATCTAACGCGCTGTCAGTGGCACCTCATAGGTGGCGTGGAAGACCACTTAATACTACTTTTAATTAATATAATACTAAATTATAATATAATAATTAGACATAATAATTTTAATTTGTGTATAAGTATACATAATTGTATATAATTATATATCCAAAAGTTTTTACCGGGTACTATTATAGGAAATTTGTTACATATAATTATCGCGAAAATATTAAATTTATGTATTTATATCCTTCCGGGATTAACAATCTTTAGATAAAATTACATAATATTATTGGTAATAGTAAGACATCTCAAAATGCATTTAATATTTGTATTAATTAGTAATACGAGTTAACTGCGAGAATAAGTAAAGTTTTCAAATATTTAAAACCACGCTTAATATAAATAAAGTATTATTAGTGTTTGTTTTATATATTTTGTACATTACAAAAAGAATCTACATTTATAGATACATAATCTTAAACTATTTTAATTCATATAAGTATGTGAATGTAATATATTAATAAATTCAATAATTGATATCATATAGTATCTAAATTTTATATTTTAAGATTACGCATCAATAAAATGTATATTCTTTTCGTAATTTACAAAATAACAATATATAAGCATAAAAAAACACCAATAATATATTTTGTATATAATAAATGTTTTTATACAAACTTTTTATTGCTGTTCACTTATATAAATAATTAATACAAATATATAACGCATCTTGAGATGTCTTATCATTATTAAGGATTGTAGTAAATCTCGGGAAAGCGTTTCATGTTGTCGTACGCAACAAGCGCGCAATGTAACGTGAACATGCCTCGTCTTTCATCTTGTCGAGCCGGCTTGAAGTGGAAAGGAGACGGAACATAATATGTCTGCACTCTTCCACGAACCGATGTGCCGAGCGTGACGTCACGCACACAGACGGCGGTTCTCGCTTGTGTGCGTGTTTCCAGTGGCTCCCACTACCTCGGTGCTCTCGGTGCTAGCCGGCTTGAGTTTGCAACTATGATGCTAAACAGCTTATCAGGCGACACGGCGCGTGGCGCGATGATTGATCACCACTCGCGTAGATCCGCGTTGTCCTTTCAAGGGCAACTCTATAGCTGCACCGGGCCTTCACCGCCCGATTCCTGTGGAAGATTTCATAGCTGTGTTAAAGCCGATCCTCCACCTCGAGTCGACAGGTCGTACGCGCTCGTCGGATCCCGACAACGTCCTTGGTGTCTGGGTAGCGCTTTCTCCGACCGCCCTTGCCGAGACAACCGATCGATTCTCACCACCCGACCTCTTGATTCGTACGTTACTGTCTCTTTAGCGGTACGCTCTGCTTCTTCTTTCTTCTCTCTTCAGGCTGACGCGCAATGAGCTTCTCTCTCTCAGGTCGCTACAACTTACAAAACGGCACAAACACAAAATAAGTAGCCGCGAAGCGGCTCCCTTTACGCGAATAACATTGATTTTTACATAAAATATTCGCGTACGCGCTTTTAGCGCGCGTTCCGCTCATTCGGCGGCAGCCGCCTCGATACGCAAAATCGGCGCCACGCAATAAAGAACTAAGTCGCTCTCTCTAAATAACAATAGACGCGAGCCTACCGCTCTCCCTGTGGCCGTGGTAATTACACTAGGACGGACACCGAAAAGTCCTGTGTCACGTCACAGTACATATAATAAAAAAAATATAAAATGTAAGTTATTTTAACAATATATTGCATGTAAAAATACAGTTATAAAATGCAAGATTTTCTGTAAATTTGAGTAGATTAAGGTAAACAATATGGTTTGTACACATTTTGTAAAAAGTAATATTTTAGGGTTATTAAATTTTTATTAGAAACAAAATTAAAAGATTGCTTTTCTTTTCCCAATCTCTGTTTTCTCTTATCTTTAAAAACTGACTTTTTGATATATATATATATATATATAACATCAACAACTCTATAAGCTTATAGTAGCGCGTGCGACAAGAAGCTGATTTTTAACGAAAACAGCTTTTTAAATCGCGCGAAATAAGCTCCGTTGCCGCGAAGAAAAGTAGCTGATTTTCGCGGCTCAACGCGGCCGCCGCAAGGACCCCCATGCGCGAAGATGAGCTTGTCGTCGCAAACTGTTTAATTTAAGACTATGAGCACCAATTTGTTTATTCTTCGAGATGGACGTGCGCTGGAAACATTCCTGGACGTCGATCGGTTGCGGTCCTACGGGATGAGGGTAAACGATTTTTGTAAAGACTTTCCTCCGCTTTTTGCCGGGAATGGCGGATGTTCGATTTGGGAGAATTTTATTTTACGGAAAATGGCAGAAAGCCTATCTCGAGTTGCAATGCGAGATGACGACGATAAAATATAACATCAAATTTCGCGAAGGATTATCCCGCCCGGAAAATTACTCGAACAACCCGCTCTGTGCGAAATTACTAATAATCGACGATCTCATGCAAGAATCGTCGTCGTGCGAAGTGATCGTGAATCTGTTTACTAAGAGTAGTCATCATAAAAATCTCAGTGTTATACTTATTTCACAGAATCATTTTCATCAGCAACGCGGTCAACGCGATGTTTCGCTGAATGCGATTTACATTGTGGTTTTCAAGAATCCGCGTGATCGCGCGCAAATTCGTCATTTCGCGCGACAAGTCTAAGTTGACGACGCAAAGTTCTTGGAAGAAGCGTACTACGACGCCACTTTGCATCCCCGGCTATTTACTGCTCGATTTGAAACAATCGCCACCGGACGAATATCGTTTTTAAAAGTGTATCTTTTTCAACGACCCGCGTCATTACGTGTACGTACCCCAAATATCCCTCGCGTGAAAACAAGTGTATATCCTTTGCGTGGAAACAAGTGTATAAAAATCCGAAGCACGCAAATGAAAGGCATCATTCGAAGCTACGATGTTGTCAGCGACAATGGAGCAGCAGCAGCGGAAGAAGCAACAAAGAGAGACGGCGGCTCATATTAGAGCTAAGCGCTCTCTCGGTGAAAAAAACATCTGTCTACTGAAGGCTCTGTGTCTTCTAAATAAAAATCAACGCGCTGCTTTTCTGCGAAACGCTGATACCAAAGTCATCGCGTCTATTTGCGAATGCGTTCACAATACGCTCAGAAATAACGTACCGCTCAAAAAAAGAGAGAAGAATTGCCTAATCCGATACAAAACGGCGCTGCGCCGTATCGCGGAACAAAGAGATACTTGGAGGTGCAAGAGAAAACTGTTGGTACAACAAGGAGGCTTTTTACCGTACATCATCGGGCCTATACTCGGAGCTTTATTATCTCGAATTATCGAATAATCACGGAACGGGCTAAAAAAATGGAGCTGATTTCCACGGATAACCTCGAGAGAATGCAAAAAGGAATGGCGGCGGCGGAAAATACGGGTACTACCGTTGCTGCTGCTAATACCACCCGTACTCCTAGAACCGTGCTCTCGCATCTTGACGCGGACGTATTCTCGATTCGACGTCCCCTGTTGAGAAGGGCAAAAGATGGAAATTGTACAGCAAAGTACTTCGTCGATATCTATATTTTACCTCAAAAGCGAGAAAGCGTTCTCGCAAAGAACAAAATCCATCCGTGGCAGATACAACTGCTTCGTCAAAGACCGGTGAAAAAGAAGAAGAAGAAGAAGATAAGCAAAAATAAAAAAACTTTCACGACGCGGAAAAACCAATGGATGATTCATCGTTGTCTCAAACAACATCATCCGCTCACGATTTGCCAAAATATTATTCAACACTCTTGCGACACAATAATAATCAATATCATTGGATTAATCAGTTGACTCCGAAAAACAAGAAAAATGTATCGCTTGAAGATACTTCATGTACCAACAGCAACAGCAGCGGTAGCGCAAGGTAGTTGCGCTGTCGCAAACAAAAAACTATAACAAAGATAATAGTTTAAATTCTAAAAACGATTCTAAAAACTTATTGCTCCAAAGCGCGAATGCTTTTTGAATCATTTGATCGAAGCGACTGGTCCCGTCAAGATCACATGGAACGACCGCGGTATCGTGACCAAGAGTCCAGAATTGGTGAAAACGAATATTGTGGAACTTGTAAACGACTCGATGCGAGAAAGAAAAACCGCTAGAATAACAGGGGCCATTCATTTCGCTTATTTACTTCGCGACATAAATACGCATCCTCAATATGTGAAAAATCCTAAATATTTACGCTTTTTGCGAAAAGGAGGAAAAAGAACAAAGCGCAAATCTTCGTATAACATTGAACAAGAAGAAGCCAAAAAAAAGAAGAAAAAAAAGATGGGATTACCGCGCCACCGACAAGACCAAGAAAAAGATACAAATCGGGATTCCGAGACGGCTGCTCACGTGGGACAAAATGTAAACGAAACGCTTGACAAGTTGTATTATAATCCCACGCATTACGCCGGTTACTCGTCGACGGAAAATTTGTCGCGAGCCGCTACACCGAATTACTCGCGCGAGGACGTTGTTCGCTGGTTTCGTTCGCAAGATGCTTACACGCTACATTGTCACGTGCGGCGAAAGTTTCCTTGACTGCATTACAACGACGAATATCGACGATCTCTGGGAAAATGATTTGATAGAATTGCAAAATTTGCGAAGTTATAACGACGGATATTGCTATCTACTAACAGTTATCGACGTGCTCAGCAAATTCGCGTGGGTGGAACTGTTGCGAGACAAAACAAGTGCTCAAGTCCTTCGTGCGTTTCAACGCGTGNTCTCGAGAAGTGGCGGACGAAAACCCGTATATCTGCAAACCGACAAAGGTAAAAAATTTATCGCGCATCCGCTGCAAAAACTTCTTAAGGAAAAAAGAATTCGTTTCTGCGTGGCGCGTAATTCCGACGTTAAAGCAGCCGTGATCGAGCGTTTCAGTAGAACGCTAAAAAAGCGCATGTGGCGCTACTTCACGCACAAAAACACGAAACGTTACCTCGATGTCTTGCAGGATATTGTGCACAACCATACGCCGCACTCTTCCATACGCATGAAACCCGCAGATTTTACGGTGGAAAACGCGAATATTGCGCGCGAAAACACGTGGCATTGTTGAAAAAAACAGCGAGCGAAAGCAGCTAAATATTCCGTCGGCGATCTCGTATGTGTCAGTAGAGCAAAAGCCGCCTATGAGAAAGGATACGAGGCCAAGTGGAGCAAAGAGATATTTCGAATTCATCGTGTTCTTGAGTGGCGAAATCCTCGCGTTTACGAGTTGAGTAATTTAGCGGATGAGATTATAGACGGAATTTTCTACGAGCAAGAACTGGCTCCTGTTGTTAAAAACCTACAAGAAGAAATTTTCATCGTTGATCGGGTGATAAAGAGCAAAGGTCGGGGACGTAATAGGCAACTGCTAGTCAGTGTGCAAGTCAGTTATCCGTCTAAACTCGACTCGTGGATTCCGGTTTTGAGATTGCCAACGCTTTCACAAGGCGACGACAATGATGATGACAATAGAGAGAAAGAGGAACACTTTTTTGTAGTTCTCCCGAGCAATAGCAGTATGACTTCCCGCACAAACACCACTTCGTGTTTTACCACGAAATTACCTTGCCGTATAGATTTGCAGAGAAAATAGGAGGTTGCTCAGCAAGATTCAGTTTTCTTCTAGTTTTTTACATTTACGCAAAGATAAAATTTACGCAAAGCTCTGATAACGCTCGCGAATACCTTTCCTAACGGCAATATTTCGTCAGTTAACATTCCAATATCGTCAGGAATTTATTCTTCAGAAGCTGATTTTATAGAAGCTATAAATCATTCGTGCTCTCAAGAAAAATCACATATTACATAGTCGCTGAATCCTCTATATAATAAAGTTTTTATATCGCTTACATATGAAGAAGACAAATGGAATCAAATTCATAGTGTAAAGCTTAGCGACAAATTGCGTCGTATACTCAGATTTGAAACATCCTCTGTTAATACACCTTTTGTAGTTGACAGAGTTGCCGGTGTCGATAGTTTTGAACAAATTAGCTTGGCACGTGCTATCCCCGACAAGTTATTTGTTTATTGCAAAATTTGCGAACCATACATAACCGGAAATGCGCTAACACCGCTTCTTTGAATAGTTACTACCAATACCACAAATAAGTACGGTTCTAATCAGGTGAAACATTACTCGTCTGGAAATTATATTCCGCTTCAGAAAACAAATTTCCGCTTAATAGAAATAGATATAAGAGATCAGTTTGGTAAATTTATTCCATTCGAATCTGGCACGTTGACGTAACATTACATTTTAGAGGCGTATTCGAGTAGATTATGGCTCATTATATGGAATATTACGAGATGCAGAGCGGGGGCGGCATTCCGAGAAGTTTTACGGGATCGACGTATCAGCGTGGTCACGGTATCGGAAGCTCTCTCGGCGAATTGTTCAGGAGGGTGTTTCCCTACCTGGGAAGGACCTTCGTGCTAGCGAAGCGCGCGCGATCGGAAAAGAAGCTCTACGCGCCGATGTGAAAATACTAGACGATGTGGGGAATAACAATATTCCGCTAAAAGAAGCAGTTAACAGTCGTTTTAAAGAATCACATGACAATCTCAAACAAAAAGCAAAAGAAAAAATAACCAGCTTAATGCGAGGGTCGGGATATATACTCCTTGCGAAGAAACGCCCGAGCCAGTTTGACCCTGGTGAGCTCCCCGTTTACTTCGCGATCAAGCATCGCCGTCGTGCTAGTAGTACCAACAAGAAATCAGTTTCCGTGCGGAGAAAAAAGAAAACTCGAGCAATTAAACGCTCAACAAGTAAAGAAATTCAAAAGAAGAAGAAAAAGAAAATGAAGCACGCAACAAATACTAGCAAACGCCGCGTGAGCAAGAAACAAACCGTGAGCGATATATTCTCGTAAACGAAGCAAAATGTATTTTCTCTATACTTACTCGTGTGAGTATTTCAAAAGCGAATTTGATCTTTTTATTCTATTGTCCACTCAGACCAGTATCGAGAGTCCGCAATAGATTCCTTAGAAACCTTTGTCGACTCTTGCGGATTACGCCCCCGTTAAGTTTGTCGTGTCAGGACATGGTGAAGATAACGTAGATTTTGCGCATACTCTTCTCAATCTTCGCGTGATATTGGACTCCCGTTGAAGCAGCGGGTACTCCGCCTACTCTGGCTATAACCTTTAGCAGCACTGCCGTTGCAAAGCATTAAGTACATCTTGTAAATAATTTTTTTACGTTCCATGTTCAATAAAATCGATGTGTACTTGAATCAAAAGCTTGTGTCGCCTCCAAACAATGCTTCCGCGTATCAAGCCTATTTCGAGACATTGTTAAATTATTCTTCAGAAGCAAATTCCTCTCGTCTCACCACCTGTTTATGGCATAGCGATCTTCCGGTGCAGTTGGATAGGGAGATTCGATGCTCCATCTGAGAACTCCTCTCTCGCGAGACGTATGCAGTATTTCAAAAATAACCGTGCTGTGGATCTCATTGGACATCTACATTGCGACGTTTTCAATCAGGATAAATTCTTGATTAATGGCGTGGAAATGCGCCTAAGACTCATTCGCTCAAAGGATTCTTTCTGTCTCATGAAATTTACGCAACAGACAAAAGTTCATATTGTGGTCGCTATCTTGATTATGAGGAGAGCAAAACTAAGCGCTGGAGTTTTATTAGCTCACGCTAAAATGCTAAGCAAAACCACTGCAAAGTATTCTCTCACGAGAGTTGAAGTTAAATCGTTTATGATCCACAAAGGAGTGGTAGGGGAATCAATTGACAACGCCATACTCAGTCAACTGCCGAAACGGGTGATAATCGGTTTTGTCAAAAATAGAGCGTTTAACGGCGCTTAACGCTAACCTAACGGCGAGAGTAAAAGTAATCCGTTTAATTTTACAAACATTAATATAAATTTCCTGTCGCTTTACGTCGATGGAATGCAAGTCCCTACTACACCGTTACAACCATTTTTTTCAAATGACTCTTCTTTCTACATTGAGGCTTTTTATACTCTTTTCTCAGGAATGAATATGCATTTTCTAAACAAAGGCAATGCTATAAAGAGATATGCGTATATTCGCGAATGCACACTCTTCGCTTTTTATCTCACTCCCGATTTATCGGCCAATTGCGTCGAACATTGGAATCTCGTAAAACACAGTAGTTTGCAAAGTGAAGCACGGTTCGAAATAGCTCTCAAAACGACTAGTAACTGTCTTGTTTATGCGGAATTCAACTGTGTTTTGGAAATCGATTCTTCGCGCCAAATCATTGTAGATTATAACGGATAATCATATTCCCGCACATGCGTAAAACCAAGATATTTTTTTCTCACTTCATTTTTCCCACTTTTCTACGCTTTTCGTCGCAAGCGTTTTGTGGAAGAATTTCAGTTTCGTTCTAGTCTCCGATATTTTTGCTTCATTTTCACGATGTCCAAATATAAAGGTGCTGTGATCATAGAAATGCAAGGATTTCGGGGCGTCGTGTGTGAATTTATTCCAAAAAAGTGGCGTATGTCGCGGTAGACTGACCGATTTTCGGAAACTGGATCTTAATGCCTCTGTTCTCGTTCACCGAATTACCACAAAAATCAAAACGATGCAACGATTGGCTTGCACGAATTTATCACGATATTAAATGGTTTGACGGTGAAACCAATCTCAAATATCTCACGAGACATCTTCGAGAAGTCACCAAATACGCTTCCGTCATATACACCAGAAGCAAAAAAATGGATTTATTAGAAAAGCTTCTGTCTAAAAACATATATAATCTAGAAGCTCTCTCTCCGTCGTTCAAATCTATTTCAAAAAGCGAAAAGAACATATTACAGTGTTCGTATCTGGAGTTCGCTCATCTGACATTAGCTGCGCTTTACATGTGTGTAACGCTTTTCGGTTAAAACGTTGGTCAAATCTAAACAGCGTTAGATTAGGAGAAAAAGAACATTTTGATAGCGGTTTCGTCAGCAATGAGATCAGCATGATACAATCTGACGACATCAAAACGGAGGAGGAGGAGGATAAAGAACAACTAACAGAAGAAGAAGATACGCGCAGTGAAGTCGATTGCCTACCAAAAACCTCCTGCCTACACAACGCCGCTGTACAAACAGAGGTACAGTCGGCGTCAATGAATCGTTTCGTATCCCCGGGAGCTAGGGGTAAGAGAGACGGTATTCCCTAGGTACTGCCAATGGGCGCCGCACTAACTAACTGTAGCAGATTTTGATGAATTGACCAATTACAGTATTTACTGCTAGAGAATACCGTCCTGCTAAGGAATTCCTTCTTACCCCTAGCTCCTCGCGTCCACAAAACAGTTCATTGACGTCGACTGTACAAGAGGAATACACGCAATTCACTCCGCATTCTCGCGACTATCTGTATCAAAATAATGAATACGAAAGAAATATTGCAAGCCTTGCGACAACTGCAAATATCTGGACACACGAGAGTTTATCCAGCCGACAAAGTGCCCAGAGTGTGGACGAAGTGGACAGCAATCGTCGCTAACACAGACAGTCACAACCAACCAGGAACCCGCTGGGTTGCCTTCTTTCTCAATGGAAACAGACACGCCACCTACTTCGACAGCTATAAAATACCGCTGTCAGATTCTTGCTTCCTTCTGCGACTTCAAAGAAACTCCTCAACGCACACATAAAACACGACTCACCTTCAAGGATATTTCTCGCAAACGTGCGGGCATTATTGCTGTGTGTTTCTCTATTTTATGGCTCACGGGTATAGCATTTCCCAATTTTTACAACTGTTTTCCGGAAATTTCGACGCCAACGACAAATTAATTGTATGTTTAGTTTGTACAATATTCTCTACGAAATTTAACAATGTACAATCCCGCTTTCCTGAACACTATATTCAATACTGTACTTGTAAAACAAAAAAAAATAATCCTGTAATCTTGTATTTTCTTTTATATATTCAAAATATATTTATATTGAATAACTGTACTATGTTTTTCTGTTATTCTTTCCAAGAAACTCATTTGTAAACTCTTCACACAGTTTTATAAACATTTTATTCATTAAATATCTATCGAAAACTCTCGTAGAATTTTCTCGAAGTTTCTCGCGCGAGCAAGTACGTGCAGGTTTAACGGTCGCAAGTCGAAACCGTTTTCATCTTCAAAAAATTTATATTCTCTTCTATACATCGGCACGCTCTTGTTACCCCCCACAAACATACAGATTTAACGAGCATCTTGTCCCGAGTCACAAACCGTTTTTTGTCTTCAAAACAAATTATGTTCTCGTTTGCTCATCGGCTCGCACTTGTCAACCCGCACGTACAAGTTTGCGCAGATGAAAATCGTTTCGAAAAAAAATCCGCAACGGACAAATAAATTTATTTTTTATATTACATCAGAACCCTGACTTTCTAGTCACAGTCTTGCGACGCCTACTTCTGTTTCGATTTCTATTTTGCCTAGACGCCCTCAACTCTGCTTCACGCTCATTGGGAGTCATAAGTGCCCAGACGCTCATTAGTCCTTCCTTGAGGACTCTACCATCCCCATCAACTATCCCAAGACCTCGCTCATTGGGAGCCATAAGTGCCCAGACGCTGATTGATCCTTCTCGGGACCGATGCCACCCCCGCTCTTACACTTCCTCACTCAACCAACGCCAACTTGGTCTCATACACGTTTGAACGCACGAGGCAACAACATCGGAGCGCCGCCATTACCAGTACCAGCTACGCTTCAAAACGGATTTTTCAATAAATATATACTCAAGGATTTTTCAATAAATATATACTTCAATAAATATACACTCACTCAATATATACAAAGAATTCTTACTCGAGAACATTCTTGAACTTTCCTCTCACACAAATTCCTCAACAAAAAAATTTCAAGTACACATTTTTAGAAAATTATAAAAAATTTATAAAAAATTTATGGGGTCATAAATCATGTCACATTTCTATCCCCTCTAGTGAGCGTGGCCAATCACCCCCAAAAAGGGGAAACCATCCTGGAGGGGCAATGGCGCCAGAAGTGGTGGGGGGACCAGGTGGAGGAGGTTTGTTTTGACGCGCCATAAGTGCCCACATACTACTGACATTTGTAGAAAATAATATAGAATTCTTTTTTTTGTCTCTATAAAAATATCTTTTATTTGATATATATTCCCATTTTGTAACATAAAAGTATTGTCCGGATGTTTTGTAGTTAGTGTCTTATTTTTATATGTAAGTTGCTCAAAATTAGAATTTGCCATTTTTGTAATTGTTTTTTAAAAGTTTTTTTGCAAACCAAGAATTATGCAAGGTAATCTTAGGAAATGACAAACTGTTACGCGATTCTAACTCTGACATACGTCTACAAATTTCACTAAGTGGATTTGCGGTAATTCGAACAAGAGATTTTAATATTCCCCAAAAAGTTTTCGAAAGAAAATGCAGAAAAAAATGATAGTGGTGCTTTTATATAATTGACGTCGTCTGCAATGTGAATCAAATTATGAAAGTTCATTACTTGAGACCTTTTTCCATAGAATGTTAGCAATAAAATAAAAAACTTAATGAGCAAATCGTTTGCATATGTCACATACGTTTTTTTCTGTACATATTCTGCACTGCATAGAATTTTACAAGCAGCAAAAAGTAATAAGTAATGTTCGTAAGCACTTTTGGAAAAAATGTGATGCAACATACTACCGCAATACAAAAAAAAAACGAAATTGAGTTGCTTTCCAGTTTGCAATATCGTCCAAATCAAATTTCTTGCGTTGAAATTCTGAAGAAACATCATTAGATACAGACTCAAGCATCTCTTTTAACAACAGCCGATTTCGAAAAGAAAGTTTGCAAACTTGTGGTCCTTGTAGCCAATACTGCAGTAGCATTTTAGTAATACCAATACAAAGCAAATGCATATAATCCAGTAAGACGCCAGATATATCGAAATTAGGTATTTTCAAGAGAGGAGAAATAACATTCTTAAGATGATGGTTCTTTTGATGCTGTGTTCTAAATGATTTGTGTGTACGTCGACGAGCATCCGTTTACGGAAATATAATTTTCCTTAAATTTCCTTTTTGTTTCATTGGTTTAGTTCTACTTTTAACGATGTTTTGCTTGATTAAGAGACTTTTTGTCTTACATCGTTTACATTTAAAAAATTCCTGTATGTCTTTTGCAATATTTGATATATGCCCGTGCAGGAGTATCACATATAAAAGCCTTAAGTTGAAAAGTAAAGTACTTATTTTTTATTTGAAGTCCATTTTCTATTAAATAAGTGATTTCTTTTATGAAATCATACATGAAATCCTGCACGTATGTTGGTTTGCCTGGACCACAATATAAAGCTGCAATAAAAGACTGAAACTGATGTTCGAAGTGATAAAACTGAACTAATATAGGCCAGTATTTTTGAGAGGATTTTTGAAATAAATCAAAACCGTCAATGTTGACAATAATTTAGATGACGTTATCATCATAATTAATCGTTAAAATTTGTAGCCTGATGCCAGTTGAAATCTCAAAATATCTGCATTGGCCGTTCTTTCAATAACTGCTTAGCATTGGCTTAGTAGGGTAAGCAAAACGTCTTTTTGTACCTAGTAGAGTTTCTGCACACATTGGCACATTTACTTCTTCGCTTCTAAGCACACCCAATAATTAGGATACAAATTTGTTTGTTATATTGTTAATATTGTCTAAGCACACGTTTTTTAACTTATCGCAGAACGGAATTTTTTTCAGTTTTATTGATGACATTTTCATGCGTTTCAATTTCCGCTTCAGAAACTTGCTCAGAAGTTGATGTTGCTATACAAACATTTCTGCTACTGTCGTCAAAGCTTGAATTAACACCGTCATCTTTATAGTCTCTTAAATCATTATAAACATTGTTATTAATTTCTGACACGCGTTGAATGTTTTTTTTTTCTGATATTGGAATGTTTACAATTTACAGAAGTAACGTTGCAAATACTTTCATCATTGGAGAAAGTATATTTCAATTTCAATTTTTTTGAAATATAAATTAGTTAGGGGGGTAGATGGGATCTCTCATATATGTGATGCAAATCCAGCATCCTATATGAATTTTAAGAATTGATATTCAATTCAAAAACTCGCGTGTAAATTTTTACACGCGAACAAAATATATATATATGCATATATATATATATATACACAGTTTTCCGCACAACATCCTGCGATCGGCTCGGATGACCGTATTATTTCTTAGTTTAGTAACTTATCGAGCTTCAATAAGATATAATTGTTCAATTTTTTTGTTTCAAACTTTCAATGTCATCATTATCATGTGTAGTGTCAGAAAAAGAAAAAGAATCAGAAGAAAATGATACATCCTGTTTTCTTTTAAGTACACGATAGTTTTGAATATAATAATAATTGGTCATGTTATCTAAATAAATTTACTGACACTGTGTACACAAAATTATTCAGATAAACTTAATCAATGTTATCAAAATGCAAACTAATTCAGAGTATTCTGTGAAAACTATAATCTAGCTGATCAGGTTAGGTTAAGTTAACTTTCCAAGATCACTAACTTATATGACTTGTGGCGCCAACATTGATCGCAGGAATAACTTTCGATAAAATTAAAGTTTAAATATTGGCTCATCCATGGTGCCAGTATCGGGCCAGTCATTTTGCCGGTACATGAACGACTCTTGGCAAAACTGTAAGTTAGAGATTGGACCATCCGTAACACCAGTATCGGACCTGTTATTTTATCAGTACAAAAACGATGCTTGGCAAGACGAAAGTTTCAATATTAGTCCTGTCTTCTTACCAATACTGGCCCAATATAAATGCCAAACACTGGTGAAACAAACGGATCAATATTAGGCTGTTATAAAATACCAAAATGGGACAATACTGGACCATTTGTCAATATCGAGTATTGGCTATAACGGTTGAGCTATTGTTGGCCAAGTAGTATTACTGGAAGTTTGTCAGCAATTCCTACATAGAGTGTGTAATATACGCTGTATTTTTTACAATTTTATTTGGCGCTAAGCGTCGTTTTGTGTCGGGACGGATAGTCGGTCTCGGCCGTAACAATATGCATTGTTACAAAGAACATAAAAATTATGTTAAAACATTGAATAAAAATTCAATTATAGCATAACACTCAATAGACACAGGACACAAATTTAATTGGAACACCATAAAAATATTAGATATAGAATCAAATTACATTAAAAGACTCACATCAGAAATGCTGCACATTAAATTACAAAAACACAGTTTAAATAAAATGCAAGACACAGAACATTTAGCCGTGTGTGCTGACGTCTGTCTGAAGGATAAATTGTTTGCTAAAGTCCGTATGCGAGCACGGAGGCCGATGTTAGGGTTCGCTTAAGCATCTAAAAAGCCGCGTATTCTTTTTCCCATTGCCATTTTATTTTTTTTTTGTTAGGCGTGTTAACGGTGCGACGAGCGACGAGAAATTCTTGATGAAACTGTACCAGCCCCTGATGCAGCCCTCAGGAATTATCAAACTTTCTTTAATGTCGTCGATGCTGGCCATTCCGTGATTGCTTTTATCTTCTCCGAGTCCGTGTGTATGCTTTGTTGGTCAATTACATGTCTCAGGTATTTTAATTGATCCTGGTAGAAGTGGCACTTCTCCGGATTCGGTCTCAAATTTGCTTCTCGTAGACGTTGAAAGACCTCTGTCAAAAGTTCCAGATGTTCAGAAAAGATGCGCTTGTGACGATTATATTGTGACCGGGATTAGATAGACTTTGAGCCGAATACTCACGTTTTTCTGCTTAACACGGTCGCCAGACACTTATTCAATACCTCCAAGTGACAAGGTTGTTCTTCCGTCTCCGATAAACCTCCTGGTAATGGTATGGAAGGAGATCGGAATGGATTGTTCACGGATACCACGCACAAGTGTCTCACACACAACGTTTTTTTACAAGAAAATAATATTGTTGCGCTCACGACCGCGTTTTGTCGAGTTCCGGCCTTATGGATGCGCTTCGCGGAAAAGAATACCGCGTATATTACACAAGAGCTTTATTTACAAACGCGTTACAAAGGCCGCGGTAAATACGCGAGGAAATCCCGAGCCGTTGGTTCAGCCTCCTGTCGATTCCGAGTCCAACTTCTCGCTTAAACCTCGCCGTAAACAACCCCGTTGCTACCCGAACAAAAGCATCTAGAGCGATCAATCGTTCGACGAACATCTTTTTATACCGCGTGGACAACACGCACCGCATCTCGCAACAATATATATCGTTTATTTCGTGTTGGATCGTTAACAATAAAATGATTGAATATAAAATAAACGCGCACAGCGTGTTTTGGGTTAACAGAATTAATCGGTGCTTTGTTATTTCGCAAAAGTACGCGCACAAACCGTACAAAGCGAGAGCCCGAGTACAACTAACTCCATGGTCCCCTCAACTTGTCCGTGCCAGATCCTCAAGCCGGATTCGCAACGCGACTAAAACATCCCTAGGCGGGTGTGTTTGAACTACACGTGTGAAGTGTTATCGGGATCCTTAAGGTGTGTTCTTGTGTGTATTCATGCGTTATGTGTTCCTAGAGTTTATTTGTATGTATCGTGTGTTTTATAAATGTGTTAAGTGTTTATATTAACGCATGTGCTTACGTGTGCGTGATGCCTGTAATAAACATCGATTGTTGGCTGTGTGTATTAACCTTAATAGGTATGTTTGTGCATTTTAATGTTGTGTGGTCTTAAGTTGTTTGTGTTAATGTTTGCATGAGTGTATAGTGAGTGATTAGTGTCCTTTAGTGTGACTGGGGAATGTGTGAGTGTGTGTAGGTGCATGAGTGTTAAATGTTTGTGTTAGTTTGCCTGGCGACATGTGTCGTGCATGAAGCACGAGTGTTTACTATATAAATAGGTCCTTACCTGCATGAGTAAAATCATAGGTCTAAGTAAAAATCCTTAGACTTAAAATGAATAATAATGCGTGTGTTTATGTGTGTACATTGGACGTGTGTTTCCTGAACGGATGGTGTATGAGTGTGTTCTTAAGTGTTGGTTTATACCTAGCGCTACTAGTGGAAATGCTAATAACTAATTTTGTATGTTTCTGGTTATGCATGTGTAGCCTGTGTGAATGACATATGTGATAGATGTTATGTGAATATTTGTATGTCACCCTTGACGCGACATGACTGTATGTCTTAACTTCAAACGGATATGTGTAAGTGTTGGATAAATGGTCCATGCATGAATGGTGTACGTATTGATGCTTATGAATATATGTAGTCGGTGTATCTGATTGTCTGTCCCAGTCGTGCAGGTTAGTGTTATTAATTGTGCGTTATGTGCTGTGTGCTATGTCTGAATTGTGTGTATGTTTGTGTTGAATTTTATATGTAAATGTCTTGTTAATAACTAATGTACATCTGTCTATGTAAGTGTGTTTTAAGTATGTAATTAACTGTTACTGCAAATATGGAACGTGTGTCATGCTTGTGTAACAATATGTTTGTTGAAGATGTCTTAGTGTGTGTGTGTGTTCTCGTCTTAAGGGGAGAACTTACAATTAACTATTACTATAATCTTATTTAAAATAGGGGTAAATATACAGAAAAAGGGAGCCTCCTCCAATCGGCTTCTCGTTCACATATATTATTAAGATTATCTTTCTGAGTAACAATATGAAGGTTTTAGCCGTCGTTCATTGTTTATAAAAAAGTTATGAACTAAAAAGTTCCATGAATAAACTATTGTTTTTTGACACCGTGTACATTTCAGAAGGAAACGAGTAATGTTTATGTTGCCAACAATGTGTGTATATGTAGCATACCCCGAAAGTTTCTGTTTTGTTTTGATTTCTTTGTTTGTAATCGCCTTTTCGCTCAATGTGTAATTTTGATACTAGAATTGATGTCTTTTTTGACATAATGAGTGCAATGTATTCACTACATTAAATGTGAGATGTATTTATTATATGTAAAAATATATGTGTTACACACAAACATATTTATGGGTTGAATCGCTATACGATTTGTTTTCATTTCTTCGTTGTAAGCACGTAAGCAGGGAGAGGCTGCGCCCCCTCGCAGGTGGAGGGGCTTTGCTCCTCCCCCTTGCTCTCCCCTCGAAAAAAAATAGAAAACGATTTCTGATTACAGCTTCATGTCGATAGTATGTACGTGATTTTTAACGACACTTATTCAGAAGTCGTTTTCCATTTTTTTTTTTAGGGAAAAGCAAGGGAAAGAGGCAAAGCCCTTCCACCTGCGGGGGGGCGCAGCCCCCCTTGCCTACATGCTTTTAACACACAAAAAATGTACATGTTGTCGAGAAAAAAGATTTATTTATGAAACTTTTTTTGATCATAACTTTTTTATAAACAATGAGCAACGACTAAAACTTTTAGAAACGTACTCAGAAAGGTCATATTTACAATATATGTGAACGAGTAGCCAATCGGAGGGGGCTCCCCTATTCTGTATATTTACCAAAATAGGAATTAAGGTCATCACAGTCTCTTAACCAAATTAAACTTACTTGAGACTTACTTGTACATTAAGACAAAACAAATATTAAAATAAAAATCGCGGATACTTAATTGCTAAAAAATACCTTAATAACCTTAGTTTTACAGGGTTATCAATATGCGTAAAATAAAATAATACTAAGAAAGAAAAACCAAATTTCAGCTTGTTCTCTGTTATGGCGCTCTCGTCCGTAGGTCGTTCTCGGTTTCTTTTCGCGCCGCATTCTGATGATTTAGGTCGCCCAAGATTCCCAACAGCTGCTAGGTTGATTGTATTGCTTCTTCTGGATGTATATCAAATCCTGCTTGTTGATTGGGTGACAATATTGTCACGGTAAACCAGTACTTGTAGCTCCAATTCCGGTCCGAGTATAATGTCGAGCAAGCGCTGGAAGGTAGCCGGTGCCGAATGCAGGCCGAACAGCATTACTTTAAACTGCATCAGCCTTCTTCCGGATACCGTGAAAGCTGTGACTGGTCTGCCAGCGGAACCTGCCAATACCCGCTTCTCAGGTCAATTGTTGATAAATATCTAGCGCCACGCAGCTTATCCAGTGTGGCCGGGATATGCGGCAACGGATAGGCATCCTTTTCGGTCACTTCATTGACCCGGCGAAAGTCAATAATGAATCGGTACTCTCCAGTTTTCATTCTTACAATGACCACCGGCAAACTCCATGCACTACAAGAGGGCTCGATTACCTTTTCTTCTAGCATCTTTTCAATCTTGCTGTCAATGATAGCTTGTATCGCCGGGTTCCTTGGTCGGTATCGCTGTTTAATTAATGTCTCTGTCTTTACTTGAATGAATCTGTGGCATATACGATTCGTCGGCCTTCTCACTTCTTGAAATTACTTTAGTTGTTTGTTAAGAAACGTTGCTAATTCTCGTTTCTCTTTTGTAAACAAAGGCGATAGCCCGTTCGATGTAGCTATTATTGTATGGTGACGTTGAAAAGACGTCGTCTGGTCTGGTGGTGTTAAACTTAGCCCTAACTTGTTCTAGAAATTCATGTTGATTAGAATTGATGTCTGTACCGTGGGCATCACAAGGAATTCATGTGTCCATTCCTTTTTTCCAATTTTCAACAGCAGAGTCACTGCTTTATTGATGGGTGAGTTTAATCTGTCTGCCAAGCTGACGCTAGGGTTGATATCTTAAGGTAGATGAGTACCTAGTACTTCCGCTAGATCAACCGTTTCCTGATTGACAAATGATAGCTCTGAGCCTGAATCTAACAGCGCTGTTAACGTGTGATCGTGCAAGGTGACGTCAATGTATAGCCGCGGCGCGAAGCGGATTTTTATTCTACAGGCCGAACAGTCGCGGCGTCCTTTCCGGCTTGGTTGGCGTTTCCCAGGCGCAGATAACAGTCCTTGGTTAATACGCTATTTTTGCTCCAATGCCAACAAAATTTTACCGCGGGACGCTTGCAATTTTGGCGTGTATGCCCGCGCTGCTTGTATCGCCAACAGCAATTCTATCGATTATAGACAGCTGCCACGACTGGTGCAAGCAGTTTTTCGAAAATCTCTCTTTTGCTGCTTGATCTCTTCGAATTATACCGCGAGTGCCGTCAATTTGCTGATAGACTGTATGTCTCTCTGGCGGAAATAGAATTTGTATTCTGGATACATACCTTTATATAGTTTCTCCAGTTTATCCTCTGCGAGAAATCCTCCTGCACGTAGCATTTTCGTCAGAAGCTTAGTTGTAAAAGTTTTGAATGACTCGTTCTGCTTCTGCTAGCGACTTAATATCTTTTGTGTTAATTGTGCCTGGAAATGCGTTGGTAAAAAATGATTCATAACTTCGCGGCAAAATTGTTCTCCGAAGACTTCCTTGTTGTTCTTGTGCCACAACAGAGCACCCTTAAGAAAAATTGGCAAGCCCTGTAGTAGTAGCTTCTGCGGAAAACCAACTGCATTACACAATTCCTCCACCTGTTCCAAGAAACCCAACGGATCTTTACCGTCAGATTGCAGCCCAAACTTTCTGAGCTGATTAAGCGTTTCCCCGGTAGCGGTTACTCTCGGGGCTGGACCGTTTGCTAGTGATAGTTCTTCGGTCATTGTCGTGGCACGGCTGTTTCCGCTGATCGAGTTTCTATCCACATAATTTCGCATCCGCTGCCTCAGGTCTTCAATCGTCCCTTCCGTAGGAGAATTTAGTAAAGCTACTTCGGCTATCAGCTGTTCTTCTTCGGCTGACAGCTTCTGTCTCCAAGCTTTCATACTAGCAAAGAAAGAGAGAAGAAGAAAAAACAGAAAAAAAACAATTATTTGGTATTACTTACTTGAGAAAACAAATCATCCGAGTATTTACAGGACCTGTTCGGACGCCATGTAACGTTCCGTGTTTTTTTTTTGTTGTAAGACTCGGAATAGCTCGGCGTGCCAAGAAGGAATGAATATATTTTAAAGTTGCATACAAAAAAAAAGAATAAGAATTATGTATGTGGTAGAACAAGAGAAAAGATAATCGGTCGCGATTAGTAACTCAAAAATCGAATGCAACGGTATGCAATGTGACCAAGACGCAAAAGAAAACGGCAGTATTACATACAATCAAATAAATTAGTATTTTACAGAGCAAAAAAAAGATAATCGGTCGCAATTAGTTGATCGAAAATTTATTACACGCCGAGAAAGAAATCGGCAAGATTTACTATAAACAAAGAAAGAATTTGTGTTTTACAAAGAGAAATATAATCGGTCGTAATCAGCTAATAAGTTATAGCGGTATGCAACGAGAATAAATGCAAAGAATGCAGACGTGCCGAGACACTCGGTCGGAGAATCTCTTCTTCTGGACGGAATATCGGCGAGACACTCGGTCGGAAAATTTCTTCTCCTAGAGTGAGATAAGTGGCCTTCACTTAGACACCGTTTAATTGGATACGTTGCAATTAAACATGTTGCAAATAGACACAGAATTTTAGACACAGTTCAATTAGACACGTTGCATTTGGACACGGAAGAAAATGCGCACCGTTTACTTAGACACCGAATTATGTGCACCGTTCAGTTATATACCAAATGATGCACACTGTTCACTTAACCATCGTTCATTTGCGCACCGTTTATTTGGACACAAAAAGACTTCTTATTTAAACGTTTGAAAGATATTCATACTTTTTTGTTTTTTATGTTTTGTATGGTTTTTAAAAAATTAAAAACATTGCGTGGTGTTTTGGGTATAAGGATAAAGTTAAAGGGGGGACTCATAAGTATTAGGAATTGGAATTAATTTGTAGAGTTTGTTTAATGAAGAAAAATTATTTATTTTAAATGAAAATAAAGAAATACATTAATTAAAGTATTGGCCATCGCTTTCTACTACTTTTGACCATTTTTCGAGCAGGGAACGAATACCGTGTCAGAAGAAAGCTTCGTCTTTAGATGCAATCCACGAATCGACCCATTTTTGACAATCTTTGTAAGAAGTGAACTTCTGCTCAGACAGGCTATGGGCCATCGAACGAAACAAATGGTAATCAGAAGGAGCAACATCTGGAGAATACGGCGGGTGAGGTAGGACTTCCTATTTAAGTGTTTCCAGGTATGTACCGGTTTTCCGACGTGCGGACGAGTATTGTCATGCAGCAAAATAACTTTGTCGTGTTTTTTGGAATATTCCGGCCGTTTTTTTTTCAATGCACGGTTCAAGCGCATTAATTGCAGTCGGTAGCGATCTCTAGTTATGGTTTCAATCGGTTTCAGCAGTTCATAATAAATCACACCTCTCTGATCCCACCAAATACAGAGCAGGAGCTTAGATCCATGGATATTCGGCTTTGTCACTGATGTTGATGGTTGGCTGGGCTTAACCTATGACTTTCTGCGCTTTGGATTGTCGTAATGGATCCATTTTTTATTACCAATGACAATTCGATGCAAAAACCCTTTTCTTTTCTCCCGTTGAAGCAGCAGTTCACACGCCAAAAAACGCCTCCCCGCAAAAACACTTTATTCGGCACAAATTTTGACATATTCAAACTATAAAGTGTTGTTATTTACGATTCAAAAAAGGTTATGTAAAGCAAATGACGTCCAATAACAGCTGTTTCACAATGAATTTTCACATTACTGTAGGTAACAACAAAATACTGTAACAACAAATACTACCTACGCCATGTCTTGTAAAACGCTACGAATTAATTCCAACACCTAATAGTAAAACGTAGATAATAAGAATAAAAATACAATAAGATTTTGGTTATTTAAAAAAGTAACATTATTAATAAAATAGAAGGTAAACATGTTTCTTTCACTTAAAGTCATTGTAAAATGCTTACCTTCCCATCACAAGAAGTGTGGCGAGAATGATCAGAAGTAAACATCACAAAACCCGAAAAGTGATTAGAACCTGGAAGAGAAAGTAAGGTTCATAAAGATCAAAGTGGTACAAGAATAGGAAAGCAAGAGCTCGCCATTCACAAGAACACTGATACACATTCATTTGCACACACACACACAACTCATAAAACACACTTATATGTACAGTCGCGGTCACTGAATCGTTTCATGGACGCGGGAAGCTACGGGTAAGAGGTTGGGATTCGAAGGAGATTCGGAGCTTTTGGTGATACAATATTCTTGCTTTTAACTTTGACAGTTCCTTTATTGCTGTTTCCTCCTTACACGGCGTCTAATCGCAGCCTACTCTTAATTAGCTGTGGTACACTTTCCGTTTTGACTCGGATCACAGTCTGATCGCAGTCTTGGTGCAAACTCTGCCTTGCTTCATCCGCGCGATCGATTTATAGTAGATTGATCGCGCCGATTTAGCAGGGCCATCGGCCCTCGCAACGGCCGTGCTAGTTGCCAATACCGGTGTCGACACATGCCGCGATTGCATTTTGGATAATGCGGCGATGTGCCGTACCCCGTGGTAACCAGCAGTTCTTCCTGGAACTGCTGACACCCCGTAACTTTTACTAGGTAATTGAACAACGATAGTGATGGTCCGGCACGTTGCTCAATGGTCTCACCTTCTTATCCTTTCTTTGACTCTGCATTGCAAAATTGCTGCACAACAGAGGGACGGTATTTTCTAGCAGTAAGTAGCGCCAACGAGCGCCGTACTAACTAACTGTAACAATTATCTGATTTCCAACTACGTCGTGTCGATACTGTCAATGCTTTCCTTGACTATTTGTATCTCAAAACATAAAACTATTGGCCATTTAATAACCAATTTTTTACAAATACTTACGAACAAAAGACTTATATGTGTGTATATATATATATATATTGTGACGTGGTAGTCGCGCCGCTCCTCCCTCGCCACAAAAGGCTCTCATAATCGCGGGAGTCCGAAGGTGCGAACCGTCTGGGACGCGCCAAGATCCTCCAGGGCTTGCTTGCGTGCGTTAGATTTAGTTGCTTATTCGTATTATTTTTTTTGTATGCTCTTGGCGCCTCACCACATCGAGAACACACTACTGGAGGAGATATCAGGAACCATCGATTCTGGGTAAAGGCGAGAGTAAANGAGAGAGAAGGGTGTGCGTGGAGTCGCAGCTAGGCACTCGCACGACGACCAGAAGGGTGAGTCTCCGGGAATCAGCGGCGAGAAAGAGGACAACGCGGAGGACAGCGAACCTTGGCGCTGAGAAGCCGAGGAAGCGAGGCGAACACCCGACGAGGGAAACAGCTTTAACTTTTCCTTTCACCTCGGAAAGGCCTGCTGCACACCTCCGCTGCTAACCTGCAACTACGACCCTGCTACGCTACTGGGCGTGTTCCGTTTGACCACAGTACGATTCGACACCGATCGATTCGACGCCAAATTATTGGACACAAAATTATTGGACACCGATTTATTCGACACCAAATTATTCGACACCGTACGATT